>NC_059215.1:27676360-27703860 GCF_020615455.1 Coregonus clupeaformis
AGTGTCATACGATTGGTTAGTATGCAGGGGATCCATTGCACAGGAGGTTGGCGACACCTAAATTGGGGAGGACGGGCTCATGGTAATGGCTGGAGCGGAATGGGTGGAATGGTATCAAACATATGGTTTCCATGGTTTCTATGGTTTCCATGGTGTTTGATGCCATTCCATCTGCTCCTTTCCAGGCATTATTATGAGCCCGTCCTCCCCTCAGCAGCCTCCACCTGATCCAGTGTCATACACAGTTAGACCTCCCCTTCAACAGCTGAAGGCAGCAGGGGTTGTTGAGGCAAAGATGGATGCGCTCAGTCTGTATAGATTGATGGAGAAATTGGTCAGCAGCCAACTGTTTTGTTAGGAGAGGGTGTGTGTGTGTTTGTGTTCAAAATAGCCTTCAGTATATGTCCAGAAATAGAAATAGTGTTCTCTTGGCCTCCTCTCTCCTCTGTTTATTGGCCTGTGCTGGTGTGTTTCCATGACAAATGTGAGTTTGTGTGTGTACTTGTCCTGTATATGTGCGTTGTTGTCATTCAGTGTGTGTGTGTGTGTGTGTGTGTGTGTGTGTGTGTGTGTGTGTCTGCTCCTGCTGTGGTGCTGTCTCTTCCCTGGCTTGAGATCTATATCAGTATTGAGATCTGTATCAGTATTGAGATCTGTATCAGTATTGAGATCTGTATCAGTATTGAGATCTGTATCAGTATTGAGATGTGTATCAGTATAAGGGTTCTTCTCCAGGTCTACTGCTGCAAGACACTGTTTTACACATTCTCTCTCTCTCTCTCTCTCTCTCTCTCTCTCTCTCTCTCTCTCTCTCTCTCTCTCTCTCTCTCTCTCTCTCTCTCTCTCTCTCTCTCTCTCTCTCTCTCTCTCTCTCTCTCTCTCTCTCTAGGACCAAAGGGAAAAAGCATAGTGTTGTTTTGCGGACCCAGCTGACCGTTCGAGTACACGCGTGTATCGGTAAGTACATGTTTACATACGTGTTTAAGCATGTCACCCCTGGGACACATCGGACAGGAAACGTGTTCCCCCTAGGGACCTACATCACATGACCCTTTTCCCATGCCTGTTCAGGTTCATGTGTGTTTATAGTTAGATCTGTGAGTGGGGGGCATCTGAGACACTCCCAGTTTGTAACATTCTCAAGAGAGAAATTAGTCGGTCAATTAGTTGTGTAAAAAACAACAAATAACCAAAATGTTGGTTAATCGCTCTGCACTAGTGACCCGAGGAGGCAGCTGTGTGTGTGTGTGTGTGTGTGTGTGTGTGTGTAAACTGCTATGTTTCAAAAACACAGACCAGTCCCGACCTGTCATTCACTCTGTTTGTACTGATGCTCTGTTGTGATATCATGCTCGTTTGTGTGTGCATGGGTGCGTACGCAAAGATGCTCAGATAAGTCCCTATGGTTTTTTTTGGGGTTCTGCTTACTCACTACGTGAAGTCACCCGTCATGCGTTTAGATCACAAGGTCCAGCCCTTCTTTCATCCCCCTTTCACAGGGAGAGATGGAGCGAGGAATCAGCCACATATTTTCCCCTCTGCCCTCATCGGTGGTTTCAGCAGCTGAAGCCCCCAGGTGCCAAGTAGCAATGAGTCATGGTCTACTGCTACAGAGAGATGGATGGAGGGGAGGATTGGGGTGCTGAGGGGAGTGTTGAGGGGTTTGAGGGATAGAGGGGTGAAGTTATGGAGAGTAGGCTTGGAGATGGAACTGTAGGGGATTATGATAGTGTTGTATTTATATTATTATTATTATTATTATTATTATTGTTTATGATAGTGTTGTTGTAGATGATAGTGTTGTTGTAGATGATAGTGTTGCTGTATATGATAGTGTTGCTGTATATGATAGTGTTGTTGTACATGATAGTGTTGTTGTATATGCTAGTGTTGTTATACAGTATATGATAGTGTTCTTATACAGTATATGATATTGTTGCTGTATATGATAGTGTTGTTATACAGTACATTATATTATTGTTGAATATGATATTGTTGAGGGAGGAGGATGTCTTCCCTGTAACGCACAGCGTTGAGATTGCCTGCAATGACAAGCTCAGTCCGATGATGCTGTGACACACTGCCCCAGACCATGATGGACCCTCCACCTCCAAATCGATCCCGCTCCAGAGTACAGGCCTCGGTGTAACGCTCGTTCCTTCGATGATGAACGCGAATCCGACCATCACCCCTGGTGAGACAAAATCGCTACTTGTCAGTGAAGAGCACTTTTTGCCAGTCCTGTCTGGTCCAGCGACGGTGGGTTTGTGCCCATAGGCGACGTTGATGCCGGTGATGTCTGGTGAGGACCTGCCTTACAACAGGCCTACAAGCCCTCAGTCCAGCCTCTCAGCCTATTGCGGACAGTCTGAGCACTAATGGAGGGATTGTGCGTTCCTGGTGTAACTCGGGCAATTGTTGTTGCCATCCTGTACCTGTCCCGCAGGTGTGATGTTCGGATGTACCGATCCTGTGCAGGTATTGTTACACGTGGTCTGCCACTGCGTGGACGATCAGCTGTCCGTCCTGTCTCCCTGTAGCGCTGTCTTAGGCGTCTCACAGTACGGACATTGCAATTTATTGCCCTGGCCACATCTGCAGTCCTCATGCCTCCTTGCAGCATACCTAAGGCACGTTCACGCAGATGAGCAGGGACCCTGGGCATCTTTCTTTTGGTGTTTTTCAGAGTCAGTAGAAAGGCCTCTTTAGTGTCCTAAGTTTTCATAACTGTGGCCTTAATTGCCTACCGTCTGTAAGCTGTTAGTGTCTTAACGACTGTTCCACAGGTGCATGTTCATTAATTGTTTATGGTTCATTGAACAAGCATGGGAAACAGTGTTTAAACCCTTTACAATGAAGATCTGTGAAGTTATTTGGAGTTTTACAAATTATCTTTAAAAGACAGGGTCCTGAAAAAGGGAAGTTTTTTTTGCTGAGTTTACATATATGGACGAGCGATGTCAGCGGCATGGACTAAGATACAGTAGAATAGTATAGAATACAGAATATACATATGAGATGAGTAGTGCAAGATATGTAAACATTATTAAACTTACTAGTGTTCCATTTTTTAAAGTGGCCAGTGATTTCTAGTCTATGTCTAACCTCCTGAGGTTAAAAACGTATGTTTCTCATTATACCCAACTATTCAACTACTTATAGCCGAACTGTTCAACTCCTTACCCATGTTATCCATGTTTCCTCCTTACTACCGATGTTTCCTCCTTACTACCCATGTTTCCCCACTATCCATGTTTCCTCCTTACTACCCATGTTTCCCCACTACCCATGTTTCCTCCTTACTACCCATGTTTCCCCACTACCCACGTTTCCTCCTTACTACCCATGTTTCCCCACTACCCATGTTTCCTCCTCACTACCCATGTTTCCCTACTACCCATGTTTCCCACTACCCATGTTTCCCCACTACCCATGTTTCCCCACTACCCATGTTTCCTTGTCCCTTTTCAGCTTGTTTGTGACAGTGACTACCCCCTGTTGTTTAGTCCAGTTGAGGATTATCCCAGTGTTAGCATAAGTAGAATCGATAGCATAGCCCACTACAATCCTATGCTAGCTATAGATTTCTGTAGCGTCACCCTGAAATTACATATTAAAATAAAATAAAAAATGTGTATTTGTCACATGTGAAATGCTTACTTACAAGCCCTTAACCAACAATGCAGTTCTAAGAAAAATAAGTGTTAAAGTATTTATTAAAATAAACTGAAGTAAAAAATAAAACAATAAAAATAAAATAGTTAAATAACAAATAATTAAAGAGCAACAATAAAATAACAGTAGGGAGGCTATATACAGGGGGTACCGGTACAGAGTCAATGTGTAATAACAGTAGGGAGGCTATATACAGGGGGTACCGGTACAGAGTCAATGTGTAATAACAGTAGGGAGGCTATATACAGGGGGTACCGGTACAGAGTCAATGGGAAATAACAGTAGGGAGGCTATATACAGGGGGTACCGGTACAGAGTCAATGGGAAATAACAGTAGGGAGGCTATATACAGGGGGTACCGGTACAGAGTCAATGGGAAATAACAGTAGGGAGGCTATATACAGGGGGTACCGGTACAGAGTCAATGGGAAATAACAGTAGGGAGGCTATATACAGGGGGTACCGGGACAGAGTCAATGTGTGGGGGCACAGGTTAGTGGAGGTAATTGAGGTAATATGTACATGTACAGTCGTAGTCAAAAGTTTTGAGAATGACACATATTAATTTTCACAAAGTCTGCTACCTCAGTTTTTCTGATGGCAATTTGCATATACTCCAGGATGTTATGAAGAGTGATCAGATCAATTGCAATTAATTGCAAAGTCCCTCTTTGCCATGAAAATGAACTTAATCCCCCAAAAACATTTCCACTGCATTTCAGCCCTGCCACAAAAGGACCAGCTGACATCATGTCAGTGATTCTCTCGTTAACACATGTGAGAGTTTTGACGAGGACAAGGCTGGAGATCACTCTGTCATGCTGATTGAGATAGAATAACAGACTGGAAACTTTAAAAGGAGGGTGGTGCTTGACATCATTGTTCTTCCTCTGTTAACCATGGTTACCTGCAAGGAAACACGTGCCATCCATCATTGCTTTGCACAAAAAGGGCTTCACAGGCAAGGATATTTCTGCTAGTAAGATTGCACCCAAATCAACCATTTATTGGATCATCAAGAACTTCAAGGAGAGAGGTTCAATTGTTGTGAAGAAGGCTTCAGGGCGCCCAAGAAAGTCCAGCAAGCGCCAGGACCGTCTCCTAAAGTTGATTCAGCTGCGGGATCGGGGCACCACCAGTGCAGAGCTTGCTCAGGAATGGCAGCAGGCAGGTGTGAGTGCATCTGCACACACAGTGAGGCGAAGACTTTTGGAGGATGGCTTGGTGTCAAGAAGGGCAGCGAGGAAGCCACTTCTCTCCAGGAAAAACATCAGGGACAGACTGATATTGTGCAAAAGGTACAGGGATTGGACTGCTGAGGACTGGGGTAAAGTCATTTTCTCTGATGAATCCCCTTTCCGATTGTTTGGGGCATCCGGAAAAAAGCTTGTCCGGAGAAGACAAGGTGAGCGCTACCATCAGTCCTGTGTCATGCCAACAGTAAAGCATCCTGAGACCATTCATGTGTGGAGTTGCTTCTCAGCCAAGGGAGTTGGCTCACTCACAATTTTGCCTAAGAACACAGCCATGAATAAAGAATGGTACCAACACATCCTCCGAGAGCAACTTCTCCCAACCATCCAAGAACAGTTTGGTGACGAACAATGCCTTTTCCAGCATGATGGAGCACCTTGCCATAAGGCAAAAGTGATAACTAAGTGGCTCTGTGAATAAAACATCGACATTTTGGGTCCATGGCCAGGAAACTCCCCAGACCTTAATCCCATTGACAATTTATGGTCAATCCTCAAGAGACGGGTGGACAAACAAAACACACAAGTTCTGACAAACTCCAAGCATTGATTATGCAAGAATGGGCTGCCATCAGTCAGGATGTGGCCCAGAAGTTAATTGACAGCATGCCAGGGCAGATTACAGAGGTCTTGAAAAATAAGGGTCAACACTGCAAATATTGACTCTTTGCATAAACTTAATGTAATTGTCAATAAAAGCCTTTGACACTTATGGAGTGCTTGTAATTATACTTCAGTATACCATAGTAACATCTGACAAAAAATATCTAAAAACACTGAAGCAGCAAACTTTGTGAAGACCAATACTAGGTAAAGTGACTATACATAGATAATAAACAGACAGTAACAGCGGCGGGTCAATGCAAATAGCCATTTGATTAGCTGTTCAGGAGTCTTATCGCTTGGGGGTAGAAGCTGTTAATGAGCCCTTTTGGACCTAGACTTGGCGCTCCGGTACCGCTTGCCGTGCGGTAGCAGAGAGAACAGTCTGTGACTAGGGTGGCTGGAGTCTTTGGCAATTTTTAGGGCCTTCCTCTGACACCGCCTGGTATAGAGGTCCTGGATGGCAGGAAGCTTGGCCCCAGTGATGTACTGGGCCGTACGCACTACCCTCTGTAGTGCCTTGCGGTCGGAGGCCGAGCAGTTGCCATACCAGGCGGTGATGCAACCAGTCAGGATGCTCTCGATGCTGCAGCTGTATACCTTTTTGAGGATCTGTGGACCCATGCCAAATCTATTCAGTCTCCTGAGGGGGAATAGGCAATGTCGTGCCCTCTTCACGACTGTCTTGGTGTGTTTGGACCATGATAGTTTGTTGGTGATGTAGACACCAAGGAACTTCAAGCTCTCAACCTGCTCCACTACAGCCCTGTCGATGAGAATGGGGGCTTGCTCAGCCCTCCTTTTCCTGTAGTCCACGATGATCTCCTTTGTCTTGATCACGTTGAGGGAGAGGCTGTTATCCTGGCACCACACTGCCAGGTCTCTGACGACCTCCCTATAGGCTGTCTCATTGTTGTCAGTGATCATGCCTACCACTGTTGTGTCGTCGGCAAACTTAATGATGGTGTTGGAGTCGTGCTTGGCCATGCAGTCATGGGTGAACAGGGAGTACAGGAGGGGACTGAGCACGCACCCCTGAGGGGCCCCCGTGTTGAGGATCAATGTGGCAGATGTGTTGTTACCTACCCTTACCACCTGGCGGCTCTTCAGGAAGTCCAGGATCCAGTTGCAGAGGGAGGTGTTTAGTCCCAGGGTCCTTAGCTTAGTGATGAGCTTTGAGGGCACTATGGTGTTGAACGCTGAGCTGTAGTCAATGAATAGCATTCTCACATAGGTGTTCCTTTTGTCCAGGTGGGAAAGGGCAGTGTGGAGTGCAATAGAGATTGCATAATCTTTGGATCTGTTGGGGTGGTTTGCAAATTGGAGTGGGTCTGGGGTTTCTGGGATAATGGTGCTGATGTGAGACATGCCCAGCCTTTCAAAGCACTTCATGGCTACAGATGTCAGTGCTACGGGTCGGTAGTCATTTAGGCAGGTTACCTTGGTGTTCTTGGGCAAAGGGACTATGGTGGTCTGCTTGAAACATGTTGGTATTACAGACTCGGTCAGGGACAGCTTGAACAGTTCAGTGAAGACACTTGCCAGTTGGTCAGCACATGCTCGGAGTACACCTCCTGGTAATCCGACTGGCCAATGCGGCCTTATGAATGTTGACCTGTTTAAAGGTCTTACTCACATCGGCTACGGAGAGCGTGATCACACAGTCGTCCGGACCAGCTGGTGCTCTCATGCATGCTTCAGTGTTGCTTGCCTCGCACCGTGCATAGAAGTAATTTAGCTCGTCTGGTAGGCTCATGTCACTGGGCAGCTCACAGCTGTGCTTCCCTTTGTTGTCCATAATAGTTTGCAAGCCCTGCCACATCCAATGAGTGTCGGAGCCGGTGTAGTAGGATTCAATCTTATTGACGCCTTGCCTGTTTGATGGTTTGTCGGAGGGCATAGCGGGATTTCTTATAAGCGTCTGGGTTAGAGTCCCGCTCTTTGAAAGCGGCACCTCTACCCTTTAGCTCAGTGCGGATGTTGCCTGTAATCCATGGCTTATGGTTGGGGTGTGTACGCACGGTCACTGTGGGGAGGATGTCATCGATGCACTTATTGATGAAGCCGGTTACTGATGTGGTGTACTCCTCAATGCTATCTGAAGAATCCCAGAACATGTTGTTTTGAAAAATGCCATAAACACATGTATGATGTGTAAACTACATACAGTATAAATACGTTATAGCTGCTGTGCAGTGGATAGCTACTGTACAATGGATAGCTACTGTACAATGGATAGCTACTGTACAATGGATAGCTACTGTACAATGGATAGCTACTGGACAATGTATAGCTGCTGTGCAGTGGATAGCTACTGTGCAATGGATAGCTACTGTACAATGGATAGCTACTGTACAATGGATAGCTACTGTACAATGGATAGCTACTGTACAATGGATAGCTACTGGACAATGGATAGCTACTGTGCAGTGGATAGCTACTGTGCAATGGATAGCTACTGTGCAATGGATAGCTACTGTACAATGGATAGCTACTGTACAATGGATAGCTACTGTACAATGGATAGCTACTGTACAATGGATAGCTACTGTACAATGGCGTCCTTCCCTTACAGGAGTTTAACACAGCCTAGCCTTAGTTAATGCAGTATAAATAAGTCAAAGCTGCTCACCTGGAGTTTCGTGGTCAGATAAAACTCTTAGCCCTATACGTCAATGTGAGTGGACCATGGGTTTATATAGATAGTGTCCAGTCCACCCCTTAGTGAGTGGACCATGGGTTTATATAGATAGTGTCCAGTCCACCCCTTAGTGAGTGGACCATGGGTTTATATACATAGTGTCCAGTCCACCCCCTTAGTGAGTGGACCATGGGTTTATATAGATAGTGTCCAGTCCACCCCTTAGTGAGTGGACCATGGGTTTATATAGATAGTGTCCAGTCCACCCCTTAGTGAGTGGACCATGGGTTTATATACATAGTGTCCAGTCCACCCCTTAGTGAGTGGACCATGGGTTTATATACATAGTGTCCAGTCCACCCCTTAGTGAGTGGACCATGGGTTTATATAGAAAGTGTCCAGTCCACCCCTTAGTGAGTGGACCATGGGTTTATATAGATAGTGTCCAGTCCACCCCTTAGTGAGTGGACCATGGGTTTAGATACATAGTGTCCAGTCCACCCCTTAGTGAGTGGACCATGGGTTTATATAGATAGTGTCCAGTCCACCCCTTAGTGAGTGGACCATGGGTTTATATACATAGTGTCCAGTCCACCCCTTAGTGAGTGGACCATGGGTTTATATAGATAGTTTCCAGTCCACCCCTTAGTGAGTGGACCATGGGTTTAGATAGATAGTGTCCAGTCCACCCCTTAGTGAGTGGACCATGGGTTTATATACAGTGAGGGGAAAAAAGTATTTGATCCCCTGCTGATTTTGTACGTTTGCCCACTGACAAAGAAATGATCAGTCTATAATTTTAATGGTAGGTTTATTTGACCAGTGAGAGACAGAATAACAACAGAAAAATCCAGAAAAAAGCATGTCAAAAATGTTATAAATTGATTTGCATTTTAATGAGGGAAATAAATATTTGACCCCCTCTCAATCAGAAAGATTTCTGGCTCCCAGGTGTCTTTTATACAGGTAACGAGCTGAGATTAGGAGTACACTCTTAAAGGGAGTGCTCCTAATCTCAGTTTGTTACCTGTATAAAAGACACCTGTCCACAGAAGCAATCAATCAATCAGATTCCAAACTCTCCACCATGGCCAAGACCAAAGAGCTCTCCAAGGATGTCAGGGACAAAATTGTAGATCTACACATGGCTGGAATGGGCTACAAGACCATCGCCAAGCAGGTTGGTGAGAAGGTGACAACAGTTGGTGTGATTATTCGCAAATGGAAGAAACACAAAAGACCTGTCAATCTCCCTCGGCCTGGGGCTCCATGCAAGATCTCACCTCGTGGAGTTGCAATGATCATGAGAACGGTGAGGAATCAGCCCAGAACTACACGGGAGGATCTTGTCAATGATCTCAAGGCAGCTGTGACCATAGTCACCAAGAAAAAAATTGGTAACACACTACGCCGTGAAGGACTGAAATCATGCAGCGCCCGCAAGGTCCCCCTGCTCAAGAAAGCACATATACATGCCCGTCTGAAGTTTGCCAATGAACATCTGAATGATTCAGAGGAGAACTGGGTGAAAGTGTTGTGGTCAGATGAGATCAAAATGGAGATCTTTGGCATCAACTCAACTCGCCATGTTTGGAGGAGGAGGAATGCTGCCTATGACCCCAAGAACACCATCCCCACCGTTAAACATGGAGGTGGAAACATTACGCTTTGGGGGTGTTTTTCTGCTAAGGGGACAGGACGACTTCACCGCATCAAAGGGACGATGGACGGGGCCATGTACCGTCAAATCCTGGGTGAGAACCTCCTTCCCTCAGCTAGGGCATTGAAAATGGGTCGTGGATGGGTATTCCAGCATGACAATGATCCAAAACACACAGCCAAGGCAACAAAGGAGTGGCTCAAGATGAAGCACATTAAGGTCCTGGAGTGGCCTAGCCAGTCTCCAGACCTTAATCCCATAGAACATCTGTGGAGGGAGCTGAATGTTCGAGTTGCCAAACGTCAGCCTCGAAACCTTAATGACTTGGAGAAGATCTGCAAAGAGGAGTGGGACAAAATCCCTCCTGAGATGTGTGCAAACCTGGTGGGCAACTACAAGAAACGTCTGACCTCTGTGATTGCCAACAAGGGTTTTGCCACCAAGTACTAAGTCATGTTTTGCAGAGGGGTCAAATACTTATGTCCCTCATTAAAATGCAAATCAATTTATAACATTTTTGACAAGCGTTTTTCTGGATTTTGTTGTTGTTATTCTGTCTCTCACTGTTCAAATAAACCTACCATTAAAATTATAGACTGATCATTTATTTGTCAGTGGGCAAATGTACAAAATCAGCAGGGGATCAAATACTTTTTTCCCTCACTGTAGATAGTGTCCAGTTCACCCCTTAGTGAGTGGACCATGGGTTTATATACATAGTGTCCAGTCACCCCTTAGTGAGTGGACCATGGGTTTAGATAGATAGTGTCCAGTCCACCCCTTAGTGAGTGGACCATGGGTTTATATAGATAGTGTCCAGTCCACCCCTTAGTGAGTGGACCATGGGTTTATATAGATAGTGTCCAGTCCACCCCTTAGTGAGTGGACCATGGGTTCAGATAGATAGTGTCCAGTCCACCCCTTAGTGAGTGGACCATGGGTTTATATACATAGTGTCCAGTCCACCCCTTAGTGAGTGGACCATGGGTTTATATAGATAGTGTCCAGTCCACCCCTTAGTGAGTGGACCATGGGTTTAGATAGATAGTGTCCGGTCCACCCCTTAGTGAGTGGACAATGGGTTTATATACATAGTGTCCAGTCCACCCCTTAGTGAGTGGACCATGGGTTTTGTGACGTCACGAGAGGCTACACAGCTTTCAGCGGGATTGCTCAAGTTGTGCAAGGAGACAAGGTTCAAACAAAACAAGGATTTTATTATAGGTCTTGGGAAATTAACGAAAATATAACAAAATTCTGTTCTCTTGTGGCTCTTTAAGGGTTAACAGTTCAGGGATGTCTCTTCCACATCCAGAATCATAATTCTCACTCACTCAGATAACTTTTCCCCAGCCTTACTGTAGTCCACGTTGCAGCTAGTGGCCAACCCAGCAAAAAGTCCTTCCAAATGTCTCTCACGTATTTCCACAGGTGCATATATCCAAAGGTGAGTATTTCCCAAAGGTAAGTATCTCCAAATCCTTATATTCCTCATGGAAGTGGACGTGCAGCACTCTTGTCCTCCAGAGAGCCCAGGTTGGAGACTGTGTCTCTTCACCCCCACACACTCCCCTCAGTGTGTCTCTTCCCTTCCCAAACCTTCAGCTCATCAGCTCCTCATTTGTTTCAGCTGCGTGGGAAGATTGGCCATAGAGGGGTGGAGTTCCCGACCATACCAGCAGATGGAGCCATAGCTGTCTGGGTTTGCAGCCACCTCAGGGGATGTAACGTCCCTCCAGGACACAGCCTCTCGTGACATCACACATCCCCCTCCTCGGGACCGACGTCCTCGTCGGGTAAAGGCAGCGAAGAAGGCATCACGCCGGGAGAGGGCGTCCGCATTGCCGTGGTGCTTGCCAGCCCTGTGGACAACAGAAAAGTTAAACGGTTGCAAGCTCAAAAACCATTTGGTTACTCTACTGTTTGATTCCTTGTTCTTGGCCATCCACTGCAGAGGGGCGTGATCAGATACCACCATGAAACGTCGGCCCAGGAGATAGAACCGAAGGGACTCCAGGGCCCAGACTACAGCCAGACATTCTTTCTCCACCGTTGAATAGTTCTTCTCTCTTGGAAGTAACTTTCTGCTTAGGTAGAGAATGGGATGTTCTTCACCGTCATGTGCCTGGGTGAGGACAGCACCCAGACCCACCTCCGAAGCATCCGCTTGGACAATGAATTCCTTCTTGAAGTCTGGTGCTACCAGGATCGGACTGGAGCAGAGTGCTCGCTTCAGGTTGAGGAAAGCCGCCTCCGCCGCAGGGTTCCACTTCACCATTCGTGAGTGGCGTTTGGTCGTCAGCTCCGTCAACGGTGCAGCTATGGTAGCAAAATCTGCAATAAAGCGTCTATAGTAGCCAGCGAGGCCCAAAAATGACCTTACTTGCTTCTTGGTGATGGGCTGCGGCCAGTCCTGTATGGCCCGCAGTTTGGCTTCCTGTGGTTTGACCAACCCCCGCCCAATGGTGTACCCCAGGTAGTTTGTCTCACTGAAGGCCAGCTTGCACTTCTTCGGGTTTGCCGTGAGCCCTGCTTCCCTGAGCGAATCCAGCACCGCTTGTACCCGGGGTATGTGGCTGGCCCAATCCGGACTTTGTATAACAACATCATCCAAATAAGCCGCTGCGTGCACTCTTGTGGGGCGCAAGGACTCGATCCATCAGGCGTTGGAACGTGGCAGGTGCCCCGTGGAGACCAAACGGAAGTCGGGTATACTGGTAGAGCCCCTCCGGGGTGGCAAAGGCTGTCTTCTCCTTAGACGCCGGGGTCAGGGGCACCTGCCAGTAGCCTTTTGTGAGATCAAGAGTGGTTAGGAAATGAGCATGCCCCAAGGAGTCTATTAAATCATCGACACGAGGCATTGGGTATGCATCAAATTCAGACACTTCATTCAACTTTCGATAGTCATTACAAAATCGTACTGAACCGTCTGGCTTGGGAACTAGTACGATGGGACTTGCCCAGGCACTGTGGGACTCTTCGATTACTCCCAACTCCCGCATCTTCCTTACCTCCTTCTGTATAACCACTTTACGAGCCTCTGGCACGCGGTACGGGCGCTGGTTTACCGTTCGGCCAGGCATGGTGCGGATCTCATGTTGGACCACCTCTGTGTGACCGGGAAGGGAGGAGAAGACATCCTGGTTCTGCTCCACGAGTTCCAGGGCCATCTGTCGTTGATGTGGGGACAGATTTGGACCCAGCTGAACCTCTTCTCGCGCCGGTTCCTTGGTCTCTGTGGGGGGTAGACAGCTGAACAGCGCCTCTCTGGCGTGCCACTTCTTTAAAAGGTTAACATGATAAATCTGCTCAGTTTTCCTTTTATCTGGTTGCCTCACCTTGTAGTTTACTTCTCCCATGCGTTCAATGACCTCATATGGTCCTTGCCAGGTTGCCAGGAATTTACACTCAACGGTTGGCACCAGGACCAGCACTCTGTCCCCCGGCTTAAACTCCCTGGGTTGAGCAGATCTGTTGTAGGAGGCTTGCTGTTGCCGCTGACTGGCCTCCAGGTGTTCCCGCATCATGGGATAGATGGCCTTCATTCTCTCCCTCATAGCCCCGACATGGTCGATCAGTGTCCGCTGTTGGCATGGCTGCTCCTCCCAGGCCTCCTTGGCGATGTCGAGCAGTCCTCTGGGTCTGTAGGAAAGCAAGAGCTCAAAGGGTGAAAAACCAGTAGAAGACTGAGGTACCTCTCTCACCGCAAATAATATGTAGGGTAACAGCTGATCCCAGTTGCGCCCATCTTCCCCTACCGCTTTCCGCAGCATGGATTTTAGTGTTTTGTTAAAACGTTCGACTAGGCCATCTGTCTGGGGGTGGTAGACCGAGGTTCTCAGCTGTTTGATTTTCAGTAAAGCACAGAGTTCTTTCATCACTCTGGACATGAATGGAGTCCCTTGGTCCGTCAATATCTCTTTTGGGATTCCCAGACTAGTTGAGAGACGGAACAACTCCTTGGCGATTTGTCTGGATGTAGCCTTCCTCAGCGGAATGGCCTCCGGGTACCGGGATGCATAGTCCAGAATGACCAGAATGTATTGATGTCCCCTGGAACTTTTCGGTAAGGGCCCGACTATGTCTAATCCAATCCTCTCAAAAGGAGTTTCGATAATGGGCAAGGGAATGAGCGGGTTTCTATATGTGGGCTTTGGCGCAACCTGCTGACACTCAGGGCAACTACGGCAGTAGTTCTCTATCTCTTTGTGTACTCCTGGCCAAAAGAAACGTTGCATGATTCTTTCCTTAGTCTTCTCTACCCCCAAGTGGGCCCCTAGCGGGTGTGTGTGTGCTAGGTTGAGTACTGTGGCCCGATAGGGCTGTGGCACGAGGAGCTGTTCATGCACTTCATCATTTTTCTTGACTATCTGATATACTAACCCCCGGTTTACTGCGAAATGGGGGTAAGTAGGGTTTGTCTTATCACCTAACACTACACCTTCTAATACCTGCACATTTCTTAAGGCATTTGCAAGAGTAGGATCTTGTAATTGAGCCGTACCATACTGGCCTGTGAGAGGGGGAAGCTCTTGGGTGCCTGGGACGTCTTCTTCACTGGAGAACGGAGCACTTTCCTGGGCTGCGTTCTCTTCTCCCGTATCCGGACCAGTCTCGGTGTCGGTCTGGGCACCTGCCATCCCTATCAGAGCCCGGGCGGGAGTGAGTAACTCGGAGGATTGCACCGGAGCCTTCCCAGGATGAGTCTTGCCTCTCCGTTTCCGAGGTACTCGGGTTATCCTCTCCTGAGACTCTCTCCAGAGTGGGTAAAAGGCTGGGCAGTCTCGTCCAATTAGGACAGGGACAGGGAGGGAATCAACCACCCCCGCCGTCGTGTGTATGGTTCCCCGTGTGCTGGTCATTGTAAGTTCAGTAATGGGGTATTCTCTGGTGTCCCCATGGACACAGGAAACTGGGAGGACTTTCCCCGGGGTCAGACACGTTGGGCCCACCAAATCCTTACGCACCAGGGTGGCCCGGCTACCAGAATCCAGTAAGGCCTCCACATCATGGTGATTCACAGTTACCGGGCAGGTGGGGGGGTCGATCTGGGCCGCCATCTACGACTCCCAAGAGCGAGGCAAAACGGTGTGTGGGTGCTGAGCTGGAGGACTCCGCAGTGGGCATAGGTTCATCGGCTGGTTTCCCACACTGCCAGGAGATATGTCCCATCTCCCCCACACCGGTAACACTGTCGAAGTTTCCCCCTCCTGGTGTACTCTTCTTGGACCCGCCTGGTTTCTGGCTCCCCCTGGAGCCGGGATAAGTCCTGACGTGGCTGGGTTCGAGACCTTGGGGGTCCTTTGGACGGGTTCTTCCCATTTGTGGTGGGGCCGCACTCCTGGGGTCTTTTCGGGAAGCATTCAGCATCTCCGCTGTGGCCTGGTACTTTTCCACAGCTTCCACGGTCAGATCAGCCGTGGTCAAGGCCTGTTGACTGATGAACCGTTTTGCCTCATAAGGCAGGGCGCGTAGGTAACGATCCACCACAACGGCCTCCACCACCGCCGCTGCTGTATTCCTCTGCGGATCCAGCCATTTCCTTGCGATTCGGACAAGTTCATGCATCTGCGCCCGAGGAGGTTGGTCTGGTTGGAAGGTCCAGCCGTGAAAGCGCTGGGCCATACCAAACTTTGTGAGTCCATATCTGCTGAGGATCTCAGACTTCAGGGCATCATAGTCAGTAACCTGGTCAGGGCCCAGGTCCCGGACAGCATTCAGCGATTCCCCGGTTAGAAAGGGGGCTAACAGACCAACCCACTGTTGCTTGGGCCAGGCTTCCCTAGTGGCCGTGGCCTCAAATGCATGCAGGTATGCCTCAATGTCATCGGTAGCTCCCATCTTAGATATAAAGTCACTTGCCTTCAGAAGGTTGGCTTTCTTTTGCTCCTCCAAGAGAGCCACGTTTGCTTGCATCTGGGCTTGCTGGCCAGCAACAAGGGCTTTCAATATGTCCTCCATTTCAGTCGGCGGGGAGCCTACGGCCAACTTGGAAAACTGGGTGATCAAACCTTCGGTATCCTCCTCTGACATGCACTATTAACGCTTGAGCGTGCCCGTATTCTCCACCATCTGTGACGTCACGAGAGGCTACACAGCTTTCAGCGGGATTGCTCAAGTAGTGCAAGGAGACAAGGTTCAAACAAAACAAGGATTTTATTATAGGTCTTGGGAAATTAACGAAAATATAACAAAATTCTGTTCTCTTGTGGCTCTTTAAGGGTTAACAGTTCAGGGATGTCTCTTCCACATCCAGAATCATAATTCTCACTCGCTCAGATAACTTTTCCCCAGCCTTACTGTAGTCCACGTTGCAGCTAGTGGCCAACCCAGCAAAAAGTCCTTCCAAATGTCTCTCACGTATTTCCACAGGTGCATATATCCAAAGGTGAGTATTTCCCAAAGGTAAGTATCTCCAAATCCTTATATTCCTCATGGAAGTGGACGTGCAGCACTCTTGTCCTCCAGAGAGCCCAGGTTGGAGACTGTGTCTCTTCACCCCCCACACACTCCCTCAGTGTGTCTCTTCCCTTCCCAAACCTTCAGCTCATCAGCTCCTCATTTGTTTCAGCTGCGTGGGAAGATTGGCCATAGAGGGGTGGAGTTCCCGACCATACCAGCAGATGGAGCCATAGCTGTCTGGGTTTGCAGCCACCTCAGGGGGATGTAACGTCCCTCCAGGACACAGCCTCTCGTGACATCACAGTTTATATAGATAGTGTCCAGTCCACCCCTTAGTGAGTGGACCATGGGTTTATATACATAGTGTCCAGTCCACCCCTTAGTGAGTGGACCATGGGTTTAGATAGATAGTGTCCGGTTCACCCCTTAGTGAGTGGACCATGGGTTTAGATACATAGTGTCCAGTCCACCCCTTAGTGAGTGGACCATGGGTTTATATACATAGTGTCCAGTCCACCCCTTAGTGAGTGGACCATGGGTTTAGATACATAGTGTCCAGTCCACCCCTTAGTGAGTGGACCATGGGTTTATATAGATAGTGTCCAGTCCACCCCTTCGTGAGTGGACCATGGGTTTAGATAGATAGTGTCCAGTCCACCCCTTAGTGAGTGGACCATGGGTTTATATAGATAGTGTCCAGTCCACCCCTTAGTGAGTGGACCATGGGTTTATATAGATAGTGTCCAGTCCACCCCTTAGTGAGTGGACCATGGGTTTATATACATAGTGTCCAGTCCACCCCTTAGTGAGTGGACCATGGGTTTATATAGATAGTGTCCAGTCCACCCCTTAGTGAGTGGACCATGGGTTTATATAGATAGTGTCCGGTCCACCCCTTAGTGAGTGGACCATGGGTTTATATAGATAGTGTCCAGTCCACCCCTTAGTGAGTGGACCATGGGTTTATATAGATAGTGTCCAGTCCACCCCTTAGTGAGTGGACCATGGGTTTATATAGATAGTGTCCAGTCCACCCCTTAGTGAGTGGACCATGGGTTTATATAGATAGTGTCCAGTCCACCCCTTAGTGAGTGGACCATGGGTTTATATAGATAGTGTCCAGTCCACCCCTTAGTGAGTGGACCATGGGTTTATATACATAGTGTCCAGTCCACCCCTTAGTGAGTGGACCATGGGTTTAGATACATAGTGTCCAGTCCACCCCTGAGTGAGTGGACCATGAGTTTATATAGATAGTGTCCGGTCCACCCCTTAGTGAGTGGACCATGGGTTTATATAGATAGTGTCCAGTCCACCCCTTAGTGAGTGGACCATGGGTTTATATAGATAGTGTCCAGTCCACCCCTTAGTGAGTGGACCATGGGTTTATATAGATAGTGTCCAGTCCACCCCTTAGTGAGTGGACCATGGGTTTATATAGATAGTGTCCAGTCCACCCCTTAGTGAGTGGACCATGGGTTTATATAGATAGTGTCCAGTCCACCCCTTAGTGAGTGGACCATGGGTTTATATAGATAGTGTCCAGTCCACCCCTTAGTGAGTGGACCATGGGTTTATATACATAGTGTCCAGTCCACCCCTTAGTGAGTGGACCATGGGTTTATATAGATAGTGTCCAGTCCACCCCTTAGTGAGTGGACCATGGGTTTATATAGATAGTGTCCAGTCCACCCCTTAGTGAGTGGACCATGGGTTTATATACATAGTGTCCAGTCCACCCCTTAGTGAGTGGACAATGGGTTTATATAGATAGTGTCCAGTCCACCCCTTAGTGAGTGGACCATGGGTTTATATACATAGTGTCCAGTCCACCCCTTAGTGAGTGGACCATGGGTTTATGTAGATAGTGTCCAGTCCACCCCTTAGTGAGTGGACCATGGGTTTATATAGATAGTGTCCAGTCCACCCCTTAGTGAGTGGACCATGGGTTTATATACATAGTGTCCAGTCCACCCCTTAGTGAGTGGACCATGGGTTTATATAGATAGTGTCCAGTCCACCCCTTAGTGAGTGGACCATGGGTTTAGATAGATAGTGTCCAGTCCACCCCTTAGTGAGTGGACCATGGGTTTATATACATAGTGTCCAGTCCACCCCTTAGTGAGTGGACCATGGGTTTATATAGATAGTGTCCAGTCCACCCCTTAGTGAGTGGACCATGGGTTTATATAGATAGTGTCCAGTCCACCCCTTAGTGAGTGGACCATGGGTTTATATAGATAGTGTCCAGTCCACCCCTTAGTGAGTGGACCATGGGTTTATATACATAGTGTCCAGTCCACCCCTTAGTGAGTGGACCATGGGTTTATATACATAGTGTCCAGTCCACCCCTTAGTGAGTGGACCATGGGTTTATATAGATAGTGTCCAGTCCACCCCTTAGTGAGTGGACCATGGGTTTATATAGATAGTGTCCAGTCCACCCCTTAGTGAGTGGACCATGGGTTTATATAGATAGTGTCCAGTCCACCCCTTAGTGAGTGGACCATGGGTTTATATACATAGTGTCCAGTCCACCCCTTAGTGAGTGGACCATGGGTTTATATAGATAGTGTCCAGTCCACCCCTTAGTGAGTGGACCATGGGTTTATATAGATAGTGTCCATTCCACCCCTTAGTGAGTGGACCATGGGTTTAGATACATAGTGTCCAGTCCACCCCTTAGTGAGTGGACCATGAGTTTATATAGATAGTGTCCAGTCCACCCCTTAATGAGTGGACCATGGGTTTATACAGATAGTGTCCAGTCCACCCCTTAGTGAGTGGACCATGGGTTTATATACATAGTGTCCGGTCCACCCCTTAGTGAGGGGACCACGGGTTTATATAGATAGTGTCCAGTCCACCCCTTAGTGAGTGGACCATGGGTATATATACATAGTGTCCAGTCCACCCCTTAGTGAGTGGACCATGGGTTTATATAGATAGTGTCCAGTCCACCCCTTAGTGAGTGGACCATGGGTTTATATACATAGTGTCCAGTCCACCCCTTAGTGAGTGGACCATGGGTTTATATACATAGTGTCCAGTCCACCCCTTAGTGAGTGGACCATGGGTTTAGATAGATAGTGTCCAGTCCACCCCTTAGTGAGTGGACCATGGGTTTATATACATAGTGTCCAGTCCACCCCTTAGTGAGTGGACCATGGGTTTATATAGATAGTGTCCAGTCCACCCCTTAGTGAGTGGACCATGGGTTTATATAGATAGTGTCCAGTCCACCCCTTAGTGAGTGGACCATGGGTTTATATAGATAGTGTCCAGTCCACCCCTTAGTGAGTGGACCATGGGTTTATATAGATAGTGTCCAGTCCACCCCTTAGTGAGTGGACCATGGGTTTATATAGATAGTGTCCAGTCCACCCCTTAGTGATTGGACCATGGGTTTATATACATAGTGTCCAGTCCACCCCTTAGTGAGTGGACCATGGGTTTATATAGATAGTGTCCAGTCCACCCCTTAGTGAGTGGACCATGGGTTTATATACATAGTGTCCAGTCCACCCCTTAGTGAGTGGACCATGGGTTTATATAGATAGTGTCTAGTCCACCCCTTAGTGATTGGACCATGGGTTTATATAGATAGTGTCCAGTCCACCCCTTAGTGAGTGGACCATGGGTTTATATAGATAGTGTCCAGTCCACCCCTTAGTGAGTGGACCATGGGTTTATATAGATAGTGTCCAGTCCCCCCCTTAGTGAGTGGACCATGGGTTTATATAGATAGTGTCCAGTCCACCCCTTAGTGAGTGGACCATGGGTTTATATAGATAGTGTCCAGTCCACCCCTTAGTGAGTGGACCATGGGTTTAGATACATAGTGTCCAGTCCACCCCTTAGTGAGTGGACCATGAGTTTATATAGATAGTGTCCAGTCCACCCCTTAATGAGTGGACCATGGGTTTATACAGATAGTGTCCAGTCCACCCCTTAGTGAGTGGACCATGGGTTTATATACATAGTGTCCGGTCCACCCCTTAGTGAGTGGACCATGGGTTTATATAGATAGTGTCCAGTCCACCCCTTAGTGAGTGGACCATGGGTTTATATACATAGTGTCCAGTCCACCCCTTAGTGAGTGGACCATGGGTTTATATAGATAGTGTCCAGTCCACCCCTTAGTGAGTGGACCATGGGTTTAGATAGATAGTGTCCAGTCCACCCCTTAGTGAGTGGACCATGGGTTTATATAGATAGTGTCCAGTCCACCCCTGGGTTTAGATAAGGCCAGCAGCCTGCAGTGGCTGAACTCCCACTCAGAGCTTCTATCTGGAGCTCCCTGGTTGGTAACTGGACTCCTGTGTCTGTGTTTCGCTTCCAGAGTAAGCTGTAAATATAGGTCAGGAGTCAGGAACAGGGAATGTGCTCGACAGACACAGGTGTTACCTGGGAATATACAGTTGAAGTCGGAAGTTTACATACACTTAGGTTGGAGTCATTAAAACTCGTTTTTCAACCACTCCACAAATTTCTTGTTAACAAACTTTTGGCCATTAGGACATCTACTTTGTGCATGACACAAGTAATTTTTCCAAAAATTGTTTACAGACAGATTATTTCACTTATAATTCACTGTATCACAATTCCAGTGGGTCAGAAGTTTACATACACTAAGTTGACTGTGCCTTTAAACAGCTTGGGAAATTCCAGAAAATGATGTCATGGCTTTAGAAACTTCTGAAAGGCTAATTGCCATCATTTGAGTCAAAAGGAGGTGTACCTGTGGATGTATTTCAAGGCCTACCTTCAAACGCAGTGCCTTTTTGCTTGACATCATGGGAAAATCAAAAGAAATCAGCCAAGACCTCAGATTTTTTTTTTAGACCTCCACAAGTCTTGTTCATCCTTGGGAGCAATTTCCAAATGCCTGAAGGTACCACGTTCATCTGTACAAACAATAGTACGCAAGTATAAACACCATAGGACCACGCAGCCGTCATACCGCTCAGGAAGGAGACGCATTCTGTCTCCTAGAGATGAACGTACTTTGGTGCGAAAAGTGCAAATCAATCCCAGAACAACAGCAAAGGACCTTGTGAAGATGCTGGAGGAAACAGGTACAAAAGTATCTATATCCACAGTTAAACAAGTCCTATATCGACATAACCTGAAAGGCCGCTCAGCAAGGAAGAAGCCACTGCTCCAAAACCGCCATAAAAAGGCCAGACTACGGTTTGCAACTGCACATGGGGACAAAGATCGTACTTTTTGGAGAAATGTCCTCTGGTCTGATGAAACAAAAATATAACTGTTTGGCCATAATGACCATCGTTATGTTTGGAGGAAAAAGGGGAGGCTTGCAAGCCGAAGAACACCATCCCAACCGTGAAGCACGGGGGTGGCAGCATCATGTTGTGGGGGTGCTTTGCTGCAGGAGGGACTGGTGCACTTCACAAAATAGATGGCATCATAAGGAAGGAAAATTATGTAGATATATTGAAGCAACATCTCAAGACATCAGTCAGGAAGTTAAAGCTTGGTCGCAAATGGGTCTTCCAAATGGACAATGACCCCAAGCAAACTTCCAAACAAAGTTGTGGCAAAATGGCTTAAGGACAACAAAGTCAAGGTATTGGAGTGGCCATCACAAAGCCCTGACCTCAATCCTATAGAATATTTGTGGGAAGAACTGAAAAAGCGTGTGCGAGCAGAGGCCTACAAACCTGACTCAGTTACACCAGTTATGTCAGGAGGAATGGGCCAAAATTCACCCAACTTATTGTGGGAAGCTTGTGGAAGGCTACCCAAAACGTTTGACCCAAGTTAAACAATTTAAAGGCAATGCTACCAAATACTAATTGAGAGTATGTAAACTTCTGACCCACTGGGATAAATCATTCTCTCTACTATTATTCTGACATTTCACATTCTTAAAATAAAGTGGTGATCCTAACTGACCTAAGACAGGGAATTTTTACTAAGATTAAATGTCAGGAATTGTGAAGACTGAGTTTAAATGTATTTGGCTAAGGTGTATGTAAACTTCCGACTTCAACGGTATATGGCTATAACGGCCTCCCGAGTGGCACAGTGGTCTAAGGCACTGCATTGCAGTGCTAGCTGTGCCACTAGAGATCCTGGTTCGAATCCAGGCTCTGTCGTAGCCGGCCGCGACCGGGAGACCCATGGGGCGGCGCACAATTGGCCCAGCGTCGTCCAGGGTAGGGGAGGGAATGGCCGGCAGGGATGTAGCTCAGTTGGTAGAGCATGGCGTTTGCAACGCCAGGGTTGTGGGTTCGATTCCCACGGGGGGCCAGTATGAAAAATAAAAAATAATGTATGCACTCACTTAACTGTAAGTCGCTCTGGATAAGAGCGTCTGCTAAATGACTAAAATGTACAGTGAGGGAAAAAAGTATTTGATCCCCTGCTGATTTTGTACGTTTGCCCACTGACAAATAAATGATCCGTCTATAATTTTAATGGTAGGTTTATTTGAACAGTGAGAGACAGAATAACAACAACAAAAAAATCCAGAAAAACACATGTCAAAAATGTTATAAATTGATTTCCATTTTAATGAGGGAAATAATTATTTGACCCCCTCTCAATCAGAAAGATTTCTGGCTCCCAGGTGTCTTTTATACAGGTAACGAGCTGAGATTAGGAGCACACTCTTAAAGGGAGTGCTCCTAATCTCAGCTTGTTACCTGTATAAAAGACACCTGTCCACAGAAGCAATCAATCAATCAGATTCTAAACTCTCCACCATGGCCAAGACCAAAGAGCTCTCCAAGGATGTCAGGGATAAGATTGTAGACCTACACAAGGCTGGAATGGGCTACAAGACCATCGCCAAGCAGCTTGGTGAGAAGGTGACAACAGTGCGATTATTTGCAAATGGAAGAAACACAAAAGAACTGTCATTCTCCGTCGGCCTGGGGCTCCATGCAAGATATCACCTCGTGATCATGAGAACGGTGAGGAATCAGCCCAGAACTACACGGCAGGATCTTGTCAATGATCTCAAGGCAGCTGGGACCATAGTCACCAAGAAAACAATTGGTAACACACTACGCCGTGAAGGACTGAAATCCTGCAGCACCCGCAAGGTCCCCCTGCTCAAGAAAGCACATATACAGGCCCATCTGAAGTTTACCAATGAACATCTGAATGATTCAGAGGAGAACTGGGTGAAAGTGTTGTGGTCAGATGAGACCAAAATGGAGCTCTTTGGCATCAACGCAACTCACCGTGTTTGGAGGAGGAGGAATGCTGCCTATTACCCCAAGAACACCATCCCCACCGTCAAACATGGAGGTGGAAACATTATGCTTTGGGGGTGTTTATTTGCTAAGGGGACAGGACAACTTCACTGCATCAAAGGGACGATGGACGGGGCCATGTACCGTCAAATCTTGGGTGAGAACCTCCTTCCCTCAGCCAGGGCATTGAAAATGGGTAGTGGATGGGTATTCCAGCATGACAATGACCCAGAACACACGGCCAAGGCAACAAAGGAGTTGCTCAAGAAGAAGCACATTAAGGTCCTGGAGTGGTCTAAAAATCTGTGGAGGGAGCTGAAGGTTCGAGTTGCCAAACGTCAGCCTCAAAACCTTAATGACTTGGAGAAGATCTGCAAAGAGGAGTGGGACAAAATCCCTCCTGAGATGTGTGCAAACCTGGTGGCCAACTACAAGAAACGTCTGACCTCTGTGATTGCCAACGAGGGTTTTGCCACCAAGTACTGAGTCATGTTTTGCAGAGGGGTCAAATACTTATTTCCCTCATTAAAATGCAAATCAATTTATAACATTTTTGACATGCGTTTTTCTGGATTTTTTTGTTGTTATTCTGTCTCTCACTGTTCAAATAAACCTACCATTAAAATTATAGACTGATCATGTCTTTGTCAGTGGGCAAACATACAAAATCAGCAGGGGATCAAATACTTTTTTCCCTCACTGTAAATGTAAAATGTATAACATTCTGGAATGGAACAGAACAGCGGAACAGATTCCATTCTAAATCCAGGCCATTTTCTCAACCTTCCCTTATTTTCCATGAAATGAAGTGGCTACTTAGTAACAGACGCAACGCTTCGGTATTTGATCTGAAAACTTTCGAGGAGGGAACTTGTGTTCGGAATTCCACCGAGGTTGAGCGTTGTATTGTGACGCTGCTGTCGAGTTCTTCGTCGAGTTCTGAGTGCCTTTAATCACCCTGACCTTTTCCAGTATGGCCGCCGATAGAGGACCATGTCAACGACAGTGACAAGAAGGCTGATAGGCCTAAGAGTTGACCCAGTCTGCACTGTTGTTTTTAACCTGTTGCCAGATACGGTTTTTTTTCTTCTTCTGTGGAGCCAATTCCTATTGTCGTTGTCATGGTAATGACCTTGGGAGTTATCAAGACGGCACAAACAGATCTGGGGCCAGGCTGAGCTGGTCTCCGTATGTGTGGTAGGTAGAATGATGGATTGGCCCAGTTCTATGGCAGCTGGCATGTACGGTACAGTGATCTATGTGTACAGCTGGGATGTACGGTACAGTGATCTATGTGTACAGCTGGGATGTACGGTACAGTGATCTATGTGTACAGCTGGGATGTACGGTACAGTGATCTATGTGTACAGCTGGGATGTACGGTACAGTGATCTATGTGTACAGCTGGGATGTACGGTACAGTGATCTATGTGTACAGCTGGGATGTACGGTACAGTGATCTATGTGTACAGCTGGGATATACGGTACAGTGATCTATGTGTACAGCTGGGATGTACGGTACAGTGATCTGGCCTGTCATATTGGATGTGTCCCAAATGACACCCTATTCCCTTTATAGTGCACTACTTTAGACCAGAGCCACTGGGTTCCATTTGGTATGCGCACTATGCTGCCTTCTCTGTTTTTTGACAGCATAGTGATTCCTTGAAATAGCCTGTTGCTACAGTGTACGGAGAGAGCGAGAGAACACAGGGTCACACATCAGTGGAACTCAATGTCCAGGCTCACACCTCAGATGGAGTGTTCATCTATAAAACAAAACATACACTTAAAGTAGGTTACTTATCAAAGGTTAATTCATGCGTTACCCAATGAAATGTGGAGTGTTTTGTGAAGGCCCCTGTGGCACTGAACAATCATTAGAGAGAAAGAAAAGTTCTCATTCTATAAATAAATATCGATGATGAGTGGTTGTTGATTTCCATGGTCACCAGAGCATTCTATTGAGTAGTTCTAGAACACGATGGGAGGCATGTGACTGGGTCGGGGCATTTATTGAATATGACAGGGCTCTGATTGGTGAATGGTGTCAATTATGTTGATTGACTAACCCTTATGGGAAGGTAACATTGACCACATGCTGTGTGTGTGTGTGTGTGTGTGTGTGTGTGTGTGTGCATTTTGTATATAACGTGTGTGTGTGTGTTAAGGTCAGCTGTCGTTGACCTTGTCGTAAAGCCCTGATGCACTTCATAAGTCAAACGTGGGACCACTTTTATTGTAACAATCGGATTTGGATTTCCTATGTTGTTCTGTCTTGACTGGGACCTGTGTGTCCTATTGGTTGTACCAGACAGTGTGTGTCCTATTGGTTGGACCAGACAGTGTGTGTGTCCTATTGGTTGGACCAGACAGTGTGTGTGTCCTATTGGTTGGACCAGACAGTGTGTGTGTCCTATTGGTTGGACCAGACAGTGTGTGTGTGTGTGTCCTATTGGTTGGACCAGACAGTGTGTGTGTGTGTCCTATTGGTTGGACCAGACAGTGTGTGTGTGTGTGTGTCCTATTGGTTGGACCAGACAGTGTGTGTGTGTATCCTATTGGTTGGACCAGACAGTGTGTGTGTGTGTGTGTCCTATTGGTTGGACCAGACAGTGTGTGTGTCCTATTGGTTGGACCAGACAGTGTGTGTGTCCTATTGGTTGGACCAGACAGTGTGTGTGTGTGTGTCCTATTGGTTGGACCAGACAGTGTGTGTGTGTGTGTGTCCTATTGGTTGGACCAGACAGTGTGTGTGTGTGTGTGTCCTATTGGTTGGACCAGACAGTGTGTATGTGTGTCCTATTGGTTGGACCAGACAGTGTGTGTGTGTCCTATTGGTTGTACCAGACAGTGTGTGTGTGTCCTATTGGTTGGACCAGACAGTGTGTGTGTCCTATTGGTTGTACCAGACAGTGTGTGTGTGTCCTATTGGTTGTACCAGACAGTGTGTGTGTCCTATTGGTTGTACTAGACAGTGTGTGTGTGTCCTATTGGTTGTACCAGACAGTGTGTGTGTGTCCTATTGGTTGTACCAGACAGTGTGTGTGTGTCCTATTGGTTGTACCAGACAGTGTGTGTGTGTCCTATTGGTTGTACCAGACAGTGTGTGTGTCCTATTGGTTGTACCAGACAGTGTGTGTGTGTCCTATTGGTTGGACCAGACAGTGTGTGTGTCCTATTGGTTGTACCAGACAGTGTGTGTGTGTCCTATTGGTTGTACCATACAGTGTGTGTGTGTCCTATTGGTTGTACCAGACAGAGTGTGTGTGTCCTATTGGTTGTACCAGACAGTGTGTGTGTGTCCTATTGGTTGTACCAGACAGTGTGTGTGTGTCCTATTGGTTGTACCAGACAGTGTGTGTGTGTGTGTCCTATTGGTTGTACCAGACAGTGTGTGTGTGTCCTATTGGTTGGACCAGACAGTGTGTGTGTGTCCTATTGGTTGGACCAGACAGTGTGTGTGTGTCCTATTGGTTGTACCAGACAGTGTGTGTGTCCTATTGGTTGGACCAGACAGTGTGCATGTCCTATTGGTTGGACCAGACAGTGTGTGTGTCCTATTGGTTGTACCAGACAGTGTGTGAACCAACAGAATGCTGGGAAATAGAATAACATTACCCTGGGACTGATGAGCTCAGAGAGTTACTTTACATCTCCTCACTGGCGTACCACACACCCCACATGTCATAAGCCATGGCAAAAAATGTTTAGAATTAGAGGAAATAAACTGTAAAACTGGAACATTTTCTCTCAGCCTCATGGCAAAATGTGTAGAATAGCAGGAAATGAGCTTTCGAAATGCAAAATTCTCTCAGACTCATTGCAAAATGTGTAGAATAGCATGAGATTACCTGTAAAACTGCAAATATTTCTCTCTGCCCCATTA
Source organism: Coregonus clupeaformis (assembly GCF_020615455.1). Classification (NCBI taxonomy): domain Eukaryota; kingdom Metazoa; phylum Chordata; class Actinopteri; order Salmoniformes; family Salmonidae; genus Coregonus; species Coregonus clupeaformis. Next base: position 27,703,710 of record NC_059215.1, read on the forward strand.
CAATATGAACTTAATATTTGGTACAGAAACCTTTGTTTGCAATTACAGAGATCATACATTTCCTGTAGGTCTTGACCAGGTTTGCACACACTGCAGCAGGGATTTTGGCCCACTCCTCCATACAGACCTTCTCCAGGTCCTTCAGGTTTCG
>NC_059215.1:27708860-27713860 GCF_020615455.1 Coregonus clupeaformis
TTACTGCCACCCACTGGCCAAAGAACAGAATAACATATACCTGTTGAAAATAAAGTAATGTGAAATAATAAAACAAAAAATAAAGGTTGTATATGAAGACAGACTCAATCGGTCACTTTGTTTAGGTGATTTATTTCCCCCAAACACAAACAACCTGGTGCAAAAACACAGTAAGAATCTTCTGGATGTGGTTTGATGTGGGAGTGTGTGTTGTGTCTCAGGATGACAAGGACCTGGTCCATGAGTTTGTGATGGCAGAGGGCCTGACCTGTCTCATCAAGGTCGGAGCAGAGGTCGACCAGAACTACCAGCACTACATCCTTGGAGGTATGGCGTCTAATCAAATCAAGCTTTATTTATACAGCACATTTTAGACATTTATTGCAATGCAATGTGTTTCACAGGAAAAAATTATTATAATAATAAAAACAATGAAGAAAAAAAAGTGAAATATTTACTACACTACAAACATAAGAGGTTAAAAAACGAAAGAATAACAATAAAAACTGAACGACTTGCTTCTACAGATTGTGAATTAAAAATAAACATTTTTGCTAAAAGTATTATAATATTATTGATCGATTGACTATGACTTTTCAGATCACCCAGTATATTTAGTTAAAGAATGAAAAGTAAAATTGAGAAATATATACAAAAATGACAAAAAACTAAAATAAACTGGCTATTTACACAAGGACACTACAGAAAACACGACCACACTGCTACGCCATCTTGGATACTTAAGGAAAAGCAAAGCTAAAAATATGTGTTTGAAGATCTCTTTTAAATATGTCCACAGTTTCGGCCCCCCTCAGATTCTCTGGCAGGCTATTCCAGAGGCTGGGGGTATAGTAACTAAAGGCTGCCTCTCCATGCCTCTTGGTCCAAGGCTTTGGGATAATTAAAAGGCCAGTGCCAGAGGACCTGAGGGACCTACTGGGTACATAACTTAAAAGCATGTCTGACATGTATTGGGGTGCACAAAACCAATAGAAGATCGTGGATTAATTTAAAAACCAATAGAATAATCTTAAAATTAATTATAAAACTCACAGGCAGCCAGTGCAGAGACTTTAAAACCGGTGTAATGTGTGCTCTCCTTCTGGTCTTGGTCAGTACCCGTGCTGCAGTATTCTGTATGTTTTGCAGTTGACCAATGGCTTTCTTGGGAAGACCAGACAGGAGAGCATTACAGTAGTCAAGCCTGCTTCAGAATCTAAAATAACACCTAGGTTTTATCTTTATTGCCCGTGAATTTAAATGCGCGGCCAAATTCTCTCTCTCTGCTTTTGGCTCCAACAATAAGTACCTCGGTCTTGTCCTGATTTACAGTGGGGGAAAAAAGTATTTCACTTAAAAAGATGAGAGAGGCCTGTAATTTTCATCATAGGTACACGTCAACTATGACAGACAAAATGAGAAAAAGAAATCCAGAAAATCACATTGTAGGATTTTTAATGAATTTATTTGCAAATTATGGTGGAAAATAAGTATTATATATACACACAGTGGGGAGAACAAGTATTTGATACACTGCCGATTTTGCAGGTTTTCCTACTTACAAAGCATGTAGAGGTCTGTAATTTTTATCATAGGTACACTTCAACTGTGAGAGACGGAATCTAAAACAAAAATCCAGAAAATCACATTGTATGATTTTTAAGTAATTCATTTGCATTTTATTGCATGACATATTTGATACATCAGAAAAGCAGAACTTAATATTTGGTACAGAAACCTTTGTTTGCAATTACAGAGATCATACGTTTCCTGTAGGTCTTGACCAGGTTTGCACACACTGCAGCAGGGATTTTGGCCCACTCCTCCATACAGACCTTCTCCAGATCCTTCAGGTTTCGGGGCTGTCGCTGGGCAATACAGATTTTCAGCTCCCTCCAAAGATGTTCTATTGGGTTCATGTCTGGAGACTGGCTAGGCCACTCCAGGACCTTGAGATGCTTCTTACAGAGCCACTCCTTAGTTGCCCTGGCTGTGTGTTTTGGGTCGTTGTCATGCTGGAAGACCCAGCCACGACCCATCTTCAATGCTCTTACTGAGGGAAGGAGGTTGTTGGCCAAGATCTCGCGATGCATGGCCCCATCCATCCTCCCCTCAATACGGTGCAGTCGTCCTGTCCCCTTTGCAGAAAAGCATCCCCAAAGAATGATGTTTCCACCTCCATGCTTCACGGTTGGGATGGTGTTCTTGAGGTTGTACTCATCCTTCTTCTTCCTCCAAACACGGCGAGTGGCGTTTAGACCAAAAAGCTCTATTTTTGTCTCATCAGACCACATGACCTTCTCCCATTCCTCCTCTGGATCATCCAGATGGTCATTGGCAAACTTCAGACAGGCCTGGACATGCGCTGGCTTGAGGATTTTAATCCATGACGGCCTAGTGTGTTACTAATGGTTTTCTTTGAGACTGTGGTCCCAGCTCTCTTCAGGTCATTGACCAGGTCCTGCCGTGTAGTTCTGGGCTGATCCCTCACCTTCCTCATGATCATTGATGCCCCACGAGGTGAGATCTTGCATGGAGCCCCAGACCGAGGGTGATTGACCATCATCTTGAACTTCTTCCATTTTCTAATAATTGCGCCAACAGTTGTTGCCTTCTCACCAAGCTGCTTGCCTATTGTCCTGTAGCCCATCCCAGCCTTGTGCAGGTCTACAATTTTATCCCTGATGTCCTTACACAGCACTCTGGTCTTGGCCATTGTGGAGAGGTTGGAGTCTGATTGAGTGTGTGGACAGGTGTCTTTTATACAGGTAACGAGTTCAAACAGGTGCAGTTAATACAGGTAATGAGTGGAGAACAGGAGGGCTTCTTAAAGAAAAACTAACAGGTCTGTTAGATCCGGAATTCTTACTGGTTGGTAGGTGATCAAATACTTATGTCATGCAATAAAATGCAAATTAATTACTTAAAAATCATACAATGTGATTTTCTGGATTTTTGTTTTAGATTCCGTCTCTCACAGTTGAAGTGTACCTACGATAAAAATTACAGACCTCTACATGCTTTGTAAGTAGGAAAACCTGCAGATTCGGCAGTGTATCAAATACTTGTTCTCCCCACTGTACATTACCAGTCAAAGGTTATATATACAGTGAGGGAAACAAGTATTTGATCCCCTGCTGATTTTGTACGTTTGCCCAATGACAAAGAAATTCAGTCTATAATTTTAATGGTAGGTTTATTTGAACATTGAAAGACAGAATAACAACAACAAAAAATCCAGATAAATGCATGTCAAAAATGTTATAAATTGATTTCCATTTTAATGAGGGAAATAAGTATTTTCCCCCCTCTCAATCAGAAAGATTTCTGGCTCCCAGGTGTCTTTTATACAGGTAACGAGCTGAGATTAGGAGCACACTCTTAAAGGGAGTGCTCCTAATCTCAGCTTGTTACCTGTATAAAAGACACCTGTCCACAGAAGCAATCAATCAATCAGATTCCAAACTCTCCACCATGGACAAGACCAAAGAGCTCTCCAAGGATGTCAGGGACAAGATTGTAGATCTACACAAGGCTGGAATGGGCTACAAGACCATCGGCAAGCAGCTTGGTGAGAAGGTGACAACAGTTGGTGCGATTATTCGCAAATGGAAGAAACACAAAAGAACTGTCAATCTCCCTCGGCTTGGGGCTCCATGCAAGATCTCACCTCGTGGAGTTGCAATGATCATGAGAACGTGAGGAATCATCCCAGAACTACACGGGAGGATCTTGTCAATGATCTCAAGGCAGCTGGGACCATAGTCACTAAGAAAACAATTGGTAACACACTACGCCGTGAAGGACTGAAATCATGCAGAGCCCGCAAGGTCCCCCTGCTCAAGAAAGCACATATACAGGCCCGTCTGAAGTTTGCCAATGAACATCTTAATGATTCAGAGGAGAACTGGGTGAAAGTGTTGTGGTCAGATGAGACCAAAATGGAGCTCTTTGGCATCAACTCAACTCGCCGTGTTTGGAGGAGGAGGAATGCTGCCTATGACCCCAAGAACACCATCCCCACCGTCAAACATGGAGGTGGAAACATTATGCTTTGGGGGTGTTTTTCTGCTAAGGGGACAGGACAACTTCACCGCATCAAAGGGACGATGGATGGGGCCATGTACCGTCAAATCTTGGGTGAGAACCTCCTTCCCTCAGCCAGGGCATTGAAAATGGGTCGTGGATGGGTATTCCAGCATGACAATGACCCAAAACACACGGCCAAGACAACAAAGGAGTGGCTCAAGAAGAAGCACATTAAGGTCCTGGAGTGGCCTAGCCAGTCTCCAGACCTGAATCCCATAGAAAATCTGTGGAGGGAGCTGAAGGTTCGAGTTGCCAAACGTCAGCCTCAAAACCTTAATGACTTGGAGAAGATCTGCAAAGAGGAGTGGGACAAAATCCCTCCTGAGATGTGTGCAAACCTGGTGGCCAACTACAAGAAACGTCTGACCTCTGTGATTGCCAACAAGGGTTTTGCCACCAAGTACTAAGTCATGTTTTGCAGAGGGGTCAAATACTTATTTCCCTTATTAAAATGCAAATCAATTTATAACATTTTTGACATGCGTTTTTCTGGATTTTTGTTGTTGTTATTCTGTCTCTCACTGTTCAAATAAACCTACCATTAAAATTATAGACTGATCATGTTTTTGTCAGTGGGCAAACGTACAAAATCAGCAGGGGATCAAATACTTTTTTCCCTCACTGTATATTTTATATTTTTCTGTATCACTCCCTCTTCATCTCTTTCTTTCTCATCTCTCTCTCTCTCTCTCTCTCTCTCTCTTGCTCTCGCTCTAGCAATACTCGCTCTCGCTCTCGCTCTGCATCTGACTTCGCTCTCGCTCTCGCTCTGCTCAAAGCTCTGCTCGCTCTCGCTCTCGCTCTCTCTCGCTCTCGCTCGCTCTCGCTCTCGCTCTCGCTCTCGCTCTCTCTCGCTCTCTCTCTCTCTCTCTTAGCTCTGGGACAGATAATGCTGTATGTGGATGGGATGA
>NC_059215.1:27721360-27743860 GCF_020615455.1 Coregonus clupeaformis
CTCTCTCACCTTCCTCTCCTCTCTCTTTCACCTTCCTCTCCTCACTCGCTCACCTTCCTCTCCTCTCTCTCTCACCTTCCTCTCTTCAATCTCTCATCTTCCTCTCTTCACTCTCTCATCTTCCTCTCATCACTCTCTCATCTTCCACTCCTCACTCTCTCACCTTCCTCTCCTCTCTCTCTCACATTCCTCTCCTCCCTCTCACATTCCTCTCCTCTCTCTTTCTCCTTCCTCTCCTCTCTCTCACCTTCCTCTCCCCCCTCTCTCTCTCTCTCTCTTTCTCTCTCTCTCTCTCTCTCTCTCACATTCCTCTCCTCACTCTCATCTTCCTCTCCTCAATCTCTCACCTTCCTCTCCTCTCTCTCTCACCTTCTCTTCACTCTCTCACCTTTATCTCCTCTCCTTTCTCTCTCCTCTCCTCCCTCTCTCATATTCCTCTCCTCTCTCACCTTCCTCTCTCTCTCTCTCTCTCTCTCTCTCTCTCTCTCTCTCTCTCTCTCATTCCTCTCCTCACTCTCACCTTCCTCTCCCCCTCTCTCTCTCTCACCTTCCTTTCCACACTCTCACCTTCCTCTCTCTCTCTCTCTCTCTCTCTCTCTCTCTCTCTCTCTCTCTCTCACCCCTTCCTCTCCTCACTCTCCTACCTTCCTCTCTCTCTCTCTCTATCACCTCCTGCCTCTCTCTTCTCCTCTCTCTCACCCTCCTCTCCTCTCTCTCTCACCTTCCTCTCCTCTCTCTCTCACCTTCCTCTCCTCCCTCTCTCACATTCCTCTCCTCTCTCTGACCTTCCTTTCCTCACTCTCTCACCTTCCTCTCCTCTCTCTCTCTCACCTTCCTCTCCTCTCTCTCTCTCACCTTCCTCTCCTCTCTCTCTCACCTTCGTCTCCTCACTATCTCATCTTCCTCTCTTCTCTCTCTCATCTTCCTCTCCTCTCCTCTCCTCTCTCTCTCCTCCCTCTCTCACATTCCTATCCTCTCTCTCACCTTCCTCTCCTCACTCACTCACCTTCCTCTCCTCCCTCTCTCCTCTCTCTCTCACCCTCCTCTTCTCCCTCTCTCACCTTCCTCTCCTCTCTCTCTTACCTTCCTCTCCTCACTCTCTCACCTTCCTCTCCTCTCTCTCTTTCATCTTCCTCTCCTCACTCGCTCACCTTCCTCTCCTACCTCTCTCACCTTCCTCTCTCTCACCTTCCTCTCCTCTCTCTCTCTCTCTCACCTTCCTCTCCTCACTCTCACCTTGCTCTCCTCAATCTCTCACCTTCTTCTCCTCTCTCTCTCATCTTCTCCTCACTCTCTCACCTTCCTCTCCTCTCTCTCTCTCTCTCTCTCTCTCTCTCTCTCTCTCTCTCTCTCTCTCTCTCTCTCTCTCTCTCTCTCTCTCTCTCTCTCTCTCTCTCTCTCTCTCTCTCATTCCTCTCCTCACTCTCACCTTCCTCTCCCCCTCTCTCTCTCTCACCTTCCTTTCCACACTCTCACCTTCCTCTCCCCTCTCTCTCTCTCTCTCTCTCACCCCTTCCTCTCCTCACTCTCCTACCTTCCTCTCTCTCTCTCTATCACCTCCTGCCTCTCTCTTCTCCTCTCTCTCTCACCCTCCTCTCTCTCTCACCTTCCTCTCCTCTCTCTCTCTCACATTCCTCTCCTCACTCTCACCTTGCTCTCCTCAATCTCTCACCTTCTTCTCTCTCTCTCATCTTCTCCTCACTCTCTCACCTTTCTCTCCTCTCCTCTCTCTCTCCTCTCCTCCCTCTCTCACATTCCTCTCCTCCCTCTCTCACTTTCCTCTCCACTCTCATACCTTCCTCTCCTCTTTTTCAGCTTCCTCTCCTCCCTCTCTCACCTTCCTCTCCTCTCTCTCTCACCTTCCTCTCCTCTCTCTCTCACCTTCCTCTCCTCACTCTCATCTTCCTCTCCTCCCTCTCTCCTCTCCTCTCTCTCTCACCCTCCTCTCCTTTCCTCTCTCTCTCACCTTCCCCTCCTCTCTCTCTCACCTTCCTCTCCTCACTCTCTCACCTTCCTCTCCTCTCTCTCTTTCATCTTCCTCTCCTCACTCGCTCACCTTCCTCTCCTACCTCTCTCACCTTCCTCTCTCTCACCTTCCTCTCCTCTCTCTCTCTCTCACCTTCCTCTCCTCACTCTCACCTTGCTCTCCTCAATCTCTCACCTTCTTCTCCTCTCTCTCTCATCTTCTCCTCACTCACTCACCTTTCTCTCCTCTCCTCTCTCTCTCCTCTCCTCCCTCTCTCACATTCCTCTCCTCCCTCTCTCACATTCCTTTCCTCTCTCATACCTTCCTCTCCTCTTTTTCAGCTTCCTCTCCTCTCTCTCTCACCTTCCTCTCCTCTCTCTCTCACCTTCCTCTCCTCTCTCTCTCTCACCTTCCTCTCCTCTCTCTCTCTCACCTTCCTCTCCTCTCTCTCTCACCTTCCTCTCCTCTCTCTCTCTCTCACCTTTGTCTCCTCACTATCTCATCTTCCTCTCCGCAATCTCTCACCTTCCTCTCTTCTCTCTCTCATCTTCCTCTCCTCTCCTCTCCTCTCTCTCTCCTCCCTCTCTCACATTCCTATCCTCTCTCTCACCTTCCTCTCCTCACTCTCTCACCTTCCTCTCCTCCCTCTCTCCTCTCCTCTCTCTCCCACCCTCCTCTCCTCTCCTCTCTCTCTTACCTTCCTCTCCTCCCTCTCTCACCTTCCTCTCCTCACTCTCTCACCTTCCTCTCCTCTCTCTTTCACCTTCCTCTCCTCACTCGCTCACCTTCCTCTCCTCCCTCTCTCACCTTCCTCTCCTCTCTCTCACCTTCCTCTCCTCTCTCTCTCTCTCTCTCTCTCTCTCACCCCTTCCTCTCCTCACTCTCCTACCTTCCTCTCTCTCTCTATCACCTCCTGCCTCTCTCTTCTCCTCTCTCTCTCACCCTCCTCTCCTCTCTCTCTCACCTTCCTCTCCTCTCTCTCTCACCTTCCTCTCCTCCCTCTCTCACATTCCTCTCCTCTCTCTGACCTTCCTTTCCTCACTCTCTCACCTTCCTCTCCTCTCTCTCTCACCTTCCTCTCCTCTCTCTCTCTCACCTTCCTCTCCTCTCTCTCTCACCTTCGTCTCCTCACTATCTCATCTTCCTCTCCGCAATCTCTCACCTTCCTCTCTTCTCTCTCTCATCTTCCTCTCCTCTCCTCTCCTCTCTCTCTCCTCCTTCTCTCACATTCCTATCCTCTCTCTCACCTTCCTCTCCTCACTCACTCACCTTCCTCTCCTCTCCTCCCTCTCTCCTCTCTCTCTCACCCTCCTCTCCTCTTCTCCCTCTCTCACCTTCCTCTCCTCTCTCTTTCACCTTCCTCTCCTCACTCTCTCACCTTCCTCTCCTCTCTCTCTTTCATCTTCCTCTCCTCACTCGCTCACCTTCCTCTCCTACCTCTCTCACCTTCCTCTCTCTCACCTTCCTCTCCTCTCTCTCTCTCTCTCACCTTCCTCTCCTCACTCTCACCTTGCTCTCCTCAATCTCTCACCTTCTTCTCCTCTCTCTCTCATCTTCTCCTCACTCTCTCACCTTCCTCTCCTCTCTCTCTCTCTCTCTCTCTCTCTCTCTCTCTCTCTCTCTCTCTCTCTCTCTCTCTCATTCCTCTCCTCACTCTCACCTTCCTCTCCCCCTCTCTCTCTCTCACCTTCCTTTCCACACTCTCACCTTCCTCTCCCTCTCTCTCTCTCTCTCTCTCTCTCTCTCTCTCTCTCTCTCTCTCTCTCTCTCTCTCTCTCTCTCTCTCTCTCTCACCCCTTCCTCTCCTCACTCTCCTACCTTCCTCTCTCTCTATCACCTCCTGCCTCTCTCTTCTCCTCTCTCTCTCACCCTCCTCTCTCTCTCACCTTCCTCTCCTCACTCTCTCACCTTCCTCTCCTCACTCACTCACCTTCCTCTCCTCCCTCTCTCCTCTCCTCTCTCTCTCACCCTCCTCTCCTCTCCTCTCTCTCTTACCTTCCTCTCCTCCCTCTCTCACCTTCCTCTCCTCCCTCTCTCACCTTCCTCTCCTCACTCTTTCACCTTCCTCTCCTCACTCGCTCACCTTCCTCTCCTCCCTCTCTCACCTTCCTCTCCTCTCTCTCACCTTCCTCTCCTCTCTCTCTCTCTCTCTCTCTCTCTCTCTCTCTCTCACCTTCCTCTCCGCACTCTCATCTTCCTCTCCTCCCTCTCTCCTCTCCTCTCTCTCTCACCCTCCTCTCCTTTCCTCTCTCTCTCACCTTCCCCTCCTCTCTCTCTCACCTTCCTCTCCTCACTCTCTCACCTTCCTCTCCTCTATCTCTTTCATCTTCCTCTCCTCACTCGCTCACCTTCCTCTCCTACCTCTCTCACCTTCCTCTCTCTCACCTTCCTCTCCTCTCTCTCTCTCTCTCACCTTCCTCTCCTCACTCTCACCTTGCTCTCCTCAATCTCTCACCTTCTTCTCCTCTCTCTCTCATCTTCTCCTCACTCTCTCACCTTTCTCTCCTCTCCTCTCTCTCTCCTCTCCTCCCTCTCTCACATTCCTCTCCTCCCTCTCTCACTTTCCTCTCCTCTCTCATACCTTCCTCTCCTCTTTTTCAGCTTCCTCTCCTCCCTCTCTCACCTTCCTCTCCTCTCTCTCTCACCTTCCTCTCCTCTCTCTCTCACCTTCCTCTCCTCACTCTCATCTTCCTCTCCTCCCTCTCTCCTCTCCTCTCTCTCTCACCCTCCTCTCCTTTCCTCTCTCTCTCACCTTCCCCTCCTCTCTCTCTCACCTTCCTCTCCTCACTCTCTCACCTTCCTCTCCTCTCTCTCTTTCATTTTCCTCTCCTCACTCGCTCACCTTCCCCTCCTACCTCTCTCACATTCCTCTCCTCTCTCATACCTTCCTCTCCTCTTTTTCAGCTTCCTCTCCTCTCTCTCTCACCTTCCTCTCCTCTCTCTCTCTCTCTCACCTTCCTCTCTCTCTCTCACCTTCCTCTCCTCTCTCTCTCTCACCTTCCTCTCCTCTCTCTCTCACCTTCCTCTCCTCTCTCTCTCTCTCACCTTCCTCTCCTCTCTCTCTCACCTTTGTCTCCTCACTCTCTCACCTTCCTCTCCTCTCTCTCTTTCATCTTCCTCTCCTCTCTCTCTCACCTTCCTCTCCTCTCTCTCTCTCACCTTCCTCTCTCTCTCTCACCTTCCTCTCCTCTCTCTCTCTCTCTCTCTCATCTTCCTCTCCTCACTCGCTCACCTTCCTCTCCTACCTCTCTCATCTTCCTCTCTCTCACCTTCCTCTCCTCTCTCTCTCTCTCTCTCACCTTCCTCTCTCACTCTCACCTTTGCTCTCCTCAATCTCTCACCTTCTTCTCCTCTCTCTCTCATCTTCTCCTCACTCTCTCACCTTTCTCTCCTCTCCTCTCTCTCTCCTCTCCTCCCTCTCTCACATTCCTCTCCTCCCTCTCTCACATTCCTCTCCTCTCTCATACCTTCCTCTCCTCTTTTTCAGCTTCCTCTCCTCTCTCTCTCACCTTCCTCTCCTCTCTCTCTCTCTCTCACCTTCCTCTCTCTCTCTCACCTTCCTCTCCTCTCTCTCTCACCTTCCTCTCCTCTCTCTCTCACCTTCCTCTCCTCTCTCTCTCTCTCACCTTCCTCTCCTCTCTCTCTCACCTTTGTCTCCTCACTCTCTCACCTTCCTCTCCTCTCTCTTTCATCTTCCTCTCCTCTCTCTCTCACCTTCCTCTCCTCTCTCTCTCTCTCACCTTCCTCTCTCTCTCTCACCTTCCTCTCTCTCTCTCTCTCTCACCTTCCTCTCCTCTCTCTCTCTCTCACCTTCCTCTCCTCTCTCTCTCTCACCTTCCTCTCTCTCTCTCACCTTCCTCTCCTCTCTCTCTCTCACCTTCCTCTCCGCAATCTCTCACCTTCCTCTCTTCTCTCTCTCATCTTCCTCTCCTCTCCTCTCCTCTCTCTCTCCTCCCTCTCTCACATTCCTATCCTCTCTCTCACCTTCCTCTCCCTCTTACCTTCCTCTCCTCCCTCTCTCACCTTCCTCTCCTCACTCTCTCACCTTCCTCTCCTCTCTCTTTCACCTTCCTCTCCTCACTCGCTCACCTTCCTCTCCTCCCTCTCTCACCTTCCTCTCCTCTCTCTCACCTTCCTCTCCTCTCTCTCTCTCTCTCACCTGCCTCTCCTCACTCTCATCTTCCTCTCCTCCCTCTCTCCTCTCCTCTCTCTCACCCTCCTCTCCTTTCCTCTCTCTCTTACCTTCCTCTTCTCCCTCTCTCACCTTCCTCTCCTCTCTCTCTCACCTTCCTCTCCTCACTCTCTCACCTTCCTCTCCTCTCTCTCTTTCATCTTCCTCTCCTCACTCGCTCACCTTCCTCTCCTACCTCTCTCATCTTCCTCTCTCTCACCTTCCTCTCCTCTCTCTCTCTCTCTCTCACCTTCCTCTCCTCACTCTCACCTTGCTCTCCTCAATCTCTCACCTTCTTCTCCTCTCTCTCTCATCTTCTCCTCACTCTCTCACCTTTCTCTCCTCTCCTCTCTCTCTCCTCTCCTCCCTCTCTCACATTCCTCTCCTCCCTCTCTCACATTCCTCTCCTCTCTCATACCTTCCTCTCCTCTTTTTCAGCTTCCTCTCCTCCCTCTCTCACCTTCCTCTCCTGTCTCTCACCTTCCTCTCCTCTCTCTCACCTTCCTCTCCTCTCTCTCTCTCACCTTCCTCTCCTCTCTCTCTCTCACCTTCCTCTCCTCTCTCTCTCACCTTCCTCTCCTCCCTCTCTCACATTCCTCTCCTCTCTCTGACCTTCCTTTCCTCACTCTCTCACCTTCCTCTCCTCTCTCTCTCTCACCTTCCTCTCCTCTCTCTCTCTCACCTTCCTCTCCTCTCTCTCTCACCGTCTCCTCACTATCTCATCTTCCTCTCCGCAATCTCTCACCTTCCTCTCTTCTCTCTCTCATCTTCCTCTCCTCTCCTCTCTCTCTCCTCCCTCTCTCACATTCCTCTCCTCTCTCTCACCTTCCTCTCCTCTCTCATACCTTCCTCTCCTCCCTCTCACCTTCCTCTCCTCTCTTTCAGCTTCCTCTCCTCTCTTTCAGCTTCCTCTCCTCCCTCTCTCACCTTCCTCTCCTCTCTCTCTCACCTTCCTCTCCTCTCTCTCTCTTCTTCCTCTCCTCTCTCTCTCTCACCTTCCTCTCCTCTCTCTCTCTCACCTTCCTCTCCTCTCTCTCTCTCACCTTCGTCTCCTCACTATCTCATCTTCCTCTCCGCAATCTCTCACCTTCCTCTCTTCTCTCTCTCACCTTTCTCTCCTCTCTCACCTTCCTCTCCACACTCTCTCACCTTCCTCTCCCCTCTCTCACCTTCCTCTCCTGACTCTCTCCTCTCCTCTCTCTCACCTTCCTCTCCTCACACTTACTCTGTCCACTTGGCCCCACTGGTTTAGGCTGTCTTCTCCTGCCTTCAGTGCCCAGTCCCACTCGTTACAGCAAACATTCTGTCTCTGTAGCCAATAGGGACACATTGCCACATTGCCCTGAAATTCTGTCCTCATGCACCAAAATATTATGAAAGGACACCGTCCACGACTAGGAGTCGGTCTACTATACAGGACTACGGAGCTGTACACCAGAAGAGAAGGGGGAGGAATGCCGGTGCTTTTGTGCGCTTTAGGAAACGGGGCCTCCTTGCTTCGCTTCCTGGCTTGTTCCTCTCCAACGTGCTTTCACTCGCCAACAAAACGGACAAACTAATCAGCCTATAATCTCTAATCAGCCTATACTCTCTAATCAGCCTATAATCTCTAATCAGACTGTCACGGATTCTGCCGAGGCTGCTCCTCCTCCTAGTTCGGGCAGGCTTCGGCGTTCGTCGTCCCCGGAGTACTAGCTGCCACCGTTGAATGTTTCTATGTGTGATTGCTTTTGTCTGTCTGTCACACCTGTGTCCGTTTGTGTCTGATTACGTGTTCTATAAGTTGCCTGTGTTGTATTGGTTAGGTTGTGTGTTGTTTTTCGCCTGTCCGTAGTGCTGCGTGTTTTGTATCTGTTTCATTGTTTATTGTTTTACGCATAGTTTGCGTATAGCTCGCCTCTGTTTTTCTTGAGGCCGTTTACTGTATCTTTGCCTTGTATTTTTCACCAGTAAACTTTGTTGGACTAGCTTCGGTGTCCTGCGCCTGACTCCCACACCACATACACCTCAGCCTTGACACAGACTGTACTCTCTAATCAGCCTGTACTCTCTAATCAGCCTATAATCTCTAATCAGACTCTACTCTCTAATCAGCCTGTACTCTCTAATCAGCCTGTACTCTCTAATCAGCCTATAATCTCTAATCAGACTCTACTCTCTAATCAGCCTGTACTCTCTAATCAGCCTATAATCTCTAATCAGCCTAAACTCTCGAATCAGCCTGTACACTATATCAGCCTGTACTCTCTAATCAGCCTATAATCTCTAATCAGCCTGTACTCTCTAATCAGTCTATAGTTGAAGAATGGGATAGATCTTTATGTTTACTGTTATGATATTGTATTCTGTGTATTCTGTTTGTATATTGCCTTTAGAAAGTTTTCACACCCCTTTACTTTTTTCACATTTTGTTGTGTTAAAGCCTGAATTTAAAATGGATTAAATTGAGATTCTTGTGTCACTGGCCTACACACAATACCTCATAATGTCAGTGAAATGTGGTTACAAATTAGTAAAAAATTAAAAGCTAAAATGTCTTGAGTCAATAAGTATTCAACCCCTTTGTTATGGCAAGCCTAAATAAGTTCAGTAGTAAAAATGTGCTTAACAAGTCACATAATAAGTTGGATGGACTCACTCTGTGTGCAATAATGGTGTTTAACATGATTTTTGAATGACTACCTCATCTCTGTACCCTACACTTACAATTATCTGTAAGGTCCCTCAGTAGAGCAGTGCATTTCAAACACAAATTCAATCACAAAGACCAGGGAGGTTTTTTTCCCAATGCCTCGCAATGAAGGGCACCTATTTGTAAATGGGTAAAAAAAAAAAAAAAAACAGACATTGAATGTCCCTTTTAGCAAGGTGAAGTTATTAGTTACACTTTGGATGGTGTATCAATACACCCAGTCAATATAAAGATACAGGTGTCCTTCCTAACTCAGTTGCCAGAGAGGAAGGAATTATTTCACCATGAGGCCAATGGCGACTTTAAAACAGTTGCAGAGTTTAACGGCTGTGATAGGAGAAAACTGAGAATGGATCAACAACATTGTAGTTACTCCACAATACTAACCTAATTGACAGAGTGAAAAGAAGGAAGCCTGTACAGAATAAAAATATTCCAAAACATGCATCCTGTTTGCATTAAGGCGCCAAATTAAAACGGAGAAATTGTGGAAAATAAATTAACTTAATGTCCTGAATACGAAGCGTTATGTTTGGGGCAAATCCAACACAACACATCACTGAGTACTGCTCTTCATAGTGTCAAGCATGGTGGTGGCTGCATCATGTTATGGGTATGCTTGTCATCGGCAAGGACTAGAGAGATTTTCAGGATAAAATAGAAACGCAATAGAGCTAAGCGCAGGCAAAATCCTAGAGGAAAACCTGGTTCAGTCTGCTTTCAACCAGACACTGGGAGAGGAATTCACCTTTCAGCAGGACAATAACCTAAAACACAAGGCCAAATATATATTGGAGTTGCTTACCGAGATGACCTTGAATGCTCCTGAGTGACCTAGTTACAGTTTTGACTTAAATCGGCTTCAATCTATGGCAAAACTTGAACATGGCTGTCTAGCAATGATCAACAACCAACTCGATAGAGCTTGAATATTTTTTTAAATAATATTGTGCAAATATGTTTTTTTTTGTGTGTGTGTGTGTGCAAATATTGTACAATCCAGGTGTGCAAAGTTCTTAGAGACTTAACCAGAAAGACTCACAGCTGTAATCGCTGCCAAAGGTGATTCTAACATGTATTGAATCCGGGGTGTGAATACTTATGTAAATGAGATATTTCTGTATTTCATTTTCAATACATTTGCGAAAATGTCTACAAATATGTATTTGGGACATGTTTATAATTTGTCATTATGGTGTATTGTGTGTAGATGAGTGAGAAAAAAGTATCTATTAAATCCATTTTGAATTCAGGCTGAAACACATCATCATCAAAATGTGGGATAAGTAAGGAGGTCTGAATACTTTCTGAAGGCATTGTAGGTGTATTTATGTGTGTGTGTGTCTCTCTCTCTCTCTCTCACACACACACACACACACACACACACACACACACACACACACACACACACATAAACTCACACACACACAGACACACACACACAGAGACACACACACACATAGAGACACACACAAAGAGAGAGACACACACACACACACACACACACACACACACACTAGGCCAACACACACACACACACACACACACACACACACACACACACACACATAAACTCACACACACACAGACACACACACATAGAGACACACACAAAGAGAGACACACACACACACACACACACACACACACACACTAGGCCAACACACACACACACACACACACACACATAAACTCACACACACACAGACACACACACACAGAGACACACACACACATAGAGACACACACATAGAGAGACACACACACACACACACACACACACACACACACACAAACACACACACACACACACACACACTAGGCCAACACACACACACACACACACACTAGGCCAACACACACAGAGACACACACACATAGAGACACACACACACACACACACACTAGGCCAACACACACAGAGACACACACACATAGAGACACACACACACACACACACACACTAGGCCAACACACACACACCAGGGCCCGTATTCATTAAGCGTCTCAGAGTAGGAGTGCCGATCTAGTCGTCATAGTGAAGAAGATTACATGGACAGGGCGGATCTGATTCTAGATCAGATTTCGTACTCTGAGAACAGACCAACTGGAACAGAGCTAATCGGTTTTTACTGTTCAACATCCATTTACAGCTGACCTAAAGTCAGATTAGAGCTAGAACTCACGTGTTAATTAAAGGCCCAGTGCAGTCAAAATTATTTTTATCCTGTGTTTTGTATCAAATTGTACAAACTAACACTGTAAAATGTTGATTAAAAAATAAATAAAAAATCTGTGTTATTTCCTGATAGTTGCTGGTTGAAAATTCTATCTAACACAGGACTTTCTAATCAGCAGGTTTGGGCAGGAGTTTCGGCTTGCCTGGTGACATCACCATGTGGTAAATCGGTTAATAGACCAATAACAAAGAGAGTTCCAAACCTCTCTGCCAATAACAGCCAGTTTTCAGTTTTCCCCTCCCCACTCAGACCACTCCCAGACAGTCCTGGCAAAATTATTGCTAAAGAAATAGTAAATAGTATATGTCAATTTTTACATTTACGTCATTTAGCAGACACTCTTATCCAGAGCGACTTACAAATTGGTGCATTCACCTTATAGCCAGTGGGATAACCACTTTACAATAAAACATTTTTTTGGGGGGGTGGGGTAAGGGGGGAGTAGAAGGATTACTTTATCCTATCCCAGGTATTCCTTAAAGAGGTGGGGTTTCAAGTGTCTCCGGAAGGTGGTGAGTGACTCCGCTGTCCTGGCGTCGTGAGGGAGCTTGTTCCACCATTGGGGTGCCAGAGCAGCGAACAATTTTGACTGGGCTGAGCGGGAACTGTACTTCCGCAGAGGTAGGGGGGCCAGCAGGCCAGATGTGGATGAATGCAATGCCCTCGTTTGGGTGTAGGGACTGATCAGAGCCTGAAGGTACGGAGGTGCCGTTCCCCTCACAGCTCCATGGCAAGCACCATGGTCTTGTAGCAGATGCGAGCTTCAACTGGAAGCCAGTGGAGTGTGCGGAGGAGCGGGGTGACGTGAGAGAACTTGGGAAGGTTGAACACAAGACGGGCTGCAGCATTCTGGATGAGTTGTAGGGGTTTAATGGCACAGGCAGGGAGCCCAGCCAACAGCGAGTTGCAGTAATCCAGACAGGAGATGACGAGTGCCTGGATTAGGACCTGTGCCGCTTCCTGTGTAAGGCAGGGTCGTACTCTCCGAATGTTGTAGAGCATGAACCTACAGGGTCGGGTCACCACCTTGATGTTAGCGGAGAACGACAGGGTGTTGTCCAGGGTCACGCCAAGGCTCTTCGCACTCTGGGAGGACACAACGGAGTTGTCAACCGTGATGGCGAGATCATGGAACGGGCAGTCCTTCCCCGGGAGGAAGAGCAGCTCCGTCTTGCCGAGGTTCAGCTTGAGGTGGTGATCCGTCATCCACACTGATATGTCTGCCAGACATGCAGAGATGCGATTTGCCACCTGGTTATCAGAAGGGGGAAAGGAGAAGATTAGTTGTGTGTCGTCTGCATATTTCCCAGAGTGCCTTGCCTTTCGAGTGAATTGTAGAGTTACCACCCATGACTGTATTTGTTAGTGACAGGGACATGGTTGTTGCATTCATCCATTTTCTGTCCTGTGGCCTTCACCAAGTGAGATCCTAAACAAATATGTTATCATTTAAATTAAAATATTTAACTCAACACGTATTTCATAAGGCCTTAGGTGATTCTAACATGTATTGACTCAGGGGTGTGAATACCTATGTAAATTAGATATCTATTTAATTTTCAATAGATTGGCAAAAAATTCTAAAAACATGTTTTCACTTTGTCATTACGGGGTATAGGTAGATGGGTGATGAAAAAATATGTTTAATCCATTTTGAATTCAGGAACAAAATGTGGAATAAATCAAGGGATTAATGAAACATACAGTGCATTCAGAACCCTTTACTTTTTCCACATTTTGTTACGTTACAGCCTTATTCTAAAATTGATTAAGTCGTTTTCCCCTCCCTCATCAATCTACCCATAATACCCCCACAGTGACAAAGCAAAAACAGGTTTTTAGAACATTTTGCAAATGTATTACAAATAAAAATAAACTAGCACATTTACATAAGTATTCAGACCCTTTACTCAGTACTTTGTTGAAGCACCTTTGGCAGCGATTACAGCCTCGACTCTTCTTGGGTATGACGCTACAAGCTTGGCACACCTGTATTTGGGAAATTTCTCCCATTCTTCTCTGCAGATCCTCTCAAGCTCTGTCAGGTTGGATGGGGAGCGTCGCTGCACAGCTATTTTCAGCTCTCTCCAGAGATGTTCGATCGGGTTCAAGTCCGGGCTCTGGCTGGGCCACTCAAGGACATTCAGAGACTTGTCCCGAAGCCACTCCTGCATTGTCTTGGCTGTGTGCTTAGGGTCGTTGTCCTGTTGGAAGGTGAACCTTCGCCCCAGTCTGAGGTCCTGAGCGCTTTGGAGCAGGTTTTCATCAAGGATCTCTCTGTACTTTACGCCGTTCATCTTTCCCTCGATCCTGACTACTCTCCCAGTGCCTGCCGCTGAAAAAGATCCCCCCAGCATGATGCTGCCACCACCATGCTTCACCATAGGGATGGCGCCAGGTTCCTCCAGACATGACGCTTGGCATTCAGGCCAAAGAGTTCAATCTTGGTTTCATCAGACCAGAGAATCTTGTTTCTCGTGGTCTGAGAGTCCTTTAGGTGCCTTTTGGCAAACTCCATGCAGGCTGTCATGTGCCTTTTACTGAGGAGTGGCTTCCTTCTGACCACTCTACCATAAAGGCCTGATTGGTGGAGTGCTGCAGAGATGGTTTTCCTTCTGGAAGGTTTTCCCATCTCCACAGAGGAACTCTGGATCTCTGTCAGAGTTCTTGGTCACCTCCCTGACCAAGGCCCTTCTCCCCTGATTGCTCAGTTTGGCCAGGCAGCCAGCTTGGTGGTCCCAAACTTCTTCCATTTAAGAATGATGGAGGCAACTGTGTTCTTGGGGACCTTCAATGCTACAGAAATGTTTTGGTACCCTTCCCCAGATCTGTGCCACGACATAATCCTTTCTCGGAGCTCTAAGGACAATTCCTTCGACCTCATGGCTTGGTTTTTGCTCTGACATGCACTGTCAACTGTGGGACCTTATATAGACAGGTGTCTGCCTTTCCAAATCATGTCCAATCAATTGAATTTGTAGAAACTATATAGTTGTAGAAACATCTCAAGGATGATTAATGGAAACAGGATGCACCTGAGCTCAATTTCGAGTCTCATAGCAAAGGATCTGAATACTTACATAAATAAGGTATTTCTGTTTTTTATTTATAATAAATGAGCAAACATTTAAAAAAAACTGTTTTCGCTTTGTCATTATGGGGTATTGTGTTAATTGATGAGGAACACAATTAATTTAATCAATTTTAGAATAAGGCTGTAATGTAACAAAATGTTGAAAAAGTCAAGGGGTCTGAAGACTTTCCCAATGCACTTTAGATGTTGAAACAAACACTAATAAAAATCAACCTGCAGTAGAGCATGCTGGGAAATATGATAATGATGGGCGTGGTTTTGGTTCAACACTGGTTATTAACACCAACACCGGGGGTTTATTTATACCACTGACTGTTAATTTAACACTTACAGAGTTCATTTAACACCTAAATCAACACTAGACATGTTACACTGGAAAATCAACTCTAGGTAACACTGGTCAATTTGGTAGAAGGATTACTTTATCCTATCCCAGGTATTCCTTAAAGAGGTGGGGTTTCAAATGTCTCCGGAAGGTGGTGAGTGACTCCGCTGACCTGGCGTCGTGAGGGAGCTTGTTCCACCATTGGGGTGCCAGAGCAGCGAACAGTTTTGACTGGGCTGAGCGGGAACTATGCTTCCGCAGAGGAAGGGAGCCAGCAGGCCAGAGGTGGATGAACGCAATGCCCTCGTTTGGGTGTAGGGACTGATCAGAGCCTGAAGGTACGGAGGTGCCGTTTCCCCTCACAGCTCCATAGGCAAGCACCATGGTCTTGTAACAGATGCGAGCTTCAACTGGAAGCCAGTGGAGTGTGCGGAGGAGGCGGGGTGACGTGAGAGAACTTGGGAAGGTTGAACACCAGACGGGCTGCGGCATTCTGGATGAGTTGTAGGGGTTTAATGGCACAGGCAGGGAGCCCAGTCAACAGCGAGTTGCAGTAATCCAGACGGGAGATGACAAGTGCCTGGATTAGGACCTGTGCCGCTTCCTGTGTAAGGCAGGGTCGTACTCTCCGAATGTTGTAGAGCATGAACCTGCAGGATCGGGTCACCGCCTTGATGTTAGCGGAGAACGACAGGGTATTGTCCAGGGTCACGCCAAGGCTCTTCGCACTCTGGGAGGAGGACACAACGGAGTTGTCAACCGTGATGGCGAGATCATGGAACGGGGCAGTCCTTTCCCCGGGAGGAAGAGCAGCTCTGTCTTGCCAAGGTTCAGCTTGAGGTGGTGATCCGTCATCCATACTGATATGTCTGCCAGACATGCAGAGATGCGATTCGCCACCTGGTTATCAGAAGGGGGAAAGGAGAAGATTAGTTGTGTATCGTCAGCGTAGCAATGATAGGAGAGGCCATGTGAGGATATGACAGAGCCAAGTGACTTGGTGTATAGCGAGAATAGGAGAGGGCCTAGAACTGAGCCCTGGGGGACACCAGTGGTGAGAGCACGTGGTGCGGAGACAGCTTCTCGCCATGCCACTTGGTAGGAGCGACCGGTCAGGTAGGACGCAATCCAAGAGTGAGCCGCGCCGGAGATGCCCAGCTCGGAGAGGGTGGAGAGGAGGATCTGATGGTTCACAGTATCAAAGGCAGCAGACAGGTCTAGAAGGACAAGAGCAGAGGAGAGAGAGTTAGCTTTAGCAGTGCGGAGAGCCTCCGTGACACAGAGAAGAGCAGTCTCAGTTGAATGACCAGTCCTGAAATAGCAAGATAGCAAGAGAGTTGGCTAAAGACGGCACGCTCAATAGTTTTGGAAAGAAAAGAAAGAAGGGATACTGGTCTGTAGTTGTTGACATCAGAGAGTGTTGGTTTTTTGAGAAGGGGTGCAACTCTCGCTCTCTTGAAGACGGTGGTCATCAACACCTAGATTTCCCTACATTTTTTCTAAAATGGTCATAGAAC
Source organism: Coregonus clupeaformis (assembly GCF_020615455.1). NCBI lineage: Eukaryota > Metazoa > Chordata > Actinopteri > Salmoniformes > Salmonidae > Coregonus > Coregonus clupeaformis. Next base: position 27,737,366 of record NC_059215.1, read on the forward strand.
AATTACCAACTGAGTATCAAACCTGCCTGGTCTGTGCGACTTAAGAATGTGTTAGCCCACTGAGACTAGTGTTCGGTTCCCTCCTCTAACCCCAAGCCATTAAAAAAATCCTATCTCATATTGATCCCAAATTCTAGATGGATGTAGAATCCTGCCGCTCCTTCTAACCTGAAGATTATCATTGTGCTGTGATTAACGCATTTTACACATTCTCCCACTCCTCTCCTCCATCCACTCCTCTCCTCCACCCACTCCTCTCCTCCATCCACTCCTCTCCTCCACCCACTCCTCTCCTCCACCCACTCCTCTCCTCCACCCACTCCTCTCCTCCACCCACTCCTCTCCTCCATCCACTCCTCTCCTCCATCCACTCCTCTCCTCCACCCACTCCTCTCCTCCACCCACTCCTCTCCTCCATCCACTCCTCTCTTCCATCCATCCCTCTCCTCCACCCACTCCTCTCCTCCACCCACTCCTCTCCTCCACCCACTCTTCTCCTCCACCCACTCCTCTCCTCCACCCACTCCTCTCCTCCACCCACTCCTCTCCTCCACCCACTCTTCTCCTCCACCCACTCTTCTCCTCCACCCACTCCTCTCCTCCACCCACTCCTCTCCTCCACCCACTCTTCTCCTCCATCCACTCCTCTCTTCCATCCATCCCTCTCCTCCACCCACTCCTCTCCTCTCCTCATCCACTCCTCTCTTCCATCCATCCCTCTCTTCCCAGAAGATCTACACAGAACCAGTCAGCAGCCAGTGTTCACAGAACCAACTCTATCACTTCCTCCATCTGCATCACCTTGAGAGAAGAGAGAGAAGAGAGAGAGCAGGAGGAAGAGAAGAGAAAGAAGAGCTGTCTAACTCCTCCTCCTCCTCTGCTCTCCTCCCCCACCTCCCCCCTAACTCCCCCTCCTCCTCCTCTGCTCTCCTCCCCACCTCCCCCTAACTCCCCCTCCTCCTCCTCTGCTCTCCTCCCCCACCGCCCCCCTAACTCCCCCTCATCCTCCCCCCTCCTCCTCCTCTGCTCTCCTCCCCCACCTCCCCTAACTCCCCCTCATCCTCCCCTCCTCCTCTCCCTCCTCCTCTGCTCGCCTCCCCCACCTCCCCCTAACTCCCCTCATCCTCCCCCTCATCCTCCCCCTCCTCCCCCCTCCGATCTCCTCCGCCACCTCCCCCTTGGCCCAGCCCTCTCAGCTGGCAGCCCTCCTCGCTAGGCGTAAGTCCTCTGTCACCGTCCCTGCTACCAATGAAATCATCACGCGGGGTACCAACCACCTCTCCCCTGAACGCATGCCCTACCTCCCCCACTCCCCCTTCCATCTCTTCTCTTACGACTTTGACGAGGAACCGATGCCGCAGGCAACCGAACAGGAAGTGGACTCCAAGGCTACTGCTGCTGCCAGGTTACTACCCGAATTCCTCAGAGATTCTTCCTCACTGATTGCCAGCTGTTTGAATTCTGTTACTTCCTGTTTCTCTGCCACTTTATGGATCCTGTCACTATCTTCAGTCTTCCTTCTGTCACCGCGTTTAGAAGCATCACTACCTTCAGTCTTCCTTCTGTCACCGCGTTTAGAAGCATCACTACCTTCAGTCTTCCTTCTGTCACTGTGTTTAGAAGCATCACTACCTTCAGTCTTCCTTCTGTCACCGCGTTTAGAAGCATCACTACCTTCAGTCTTCCTTCTGTCACCGCGTTTAGAAGCATCACTACCTTCAGTCTTCCTTCTGTCACCGCGTTTAGAAGCATCACTACCTTCAGTCTTCCTTCTGTCACCGTGTTTAGAAGCATCACTACCTTCAGTCTTCCTTCTGTCACCGCGTTTAGAAGCATCACTACCTTCAGTCTTCCTTCTGTCACTGTGTTTAGAAGCATCACTACCGTCAGTCTTCCTTCTGTCACCGCGTTTAGAAGCATCACTACCTTCAGTCTTCCTTCTGTCACCGCGTTTAGAAGCATCACTACCTTCAGTCTTCCTTCTGTCACTGTGTTTAGAAGCATCACTACCTTCAGTCTTCCTTCTGTCACTGTGTTTAGAAGCATCACTACCTTCAGTCTTCCTTCTGTCACTATGTTTAGAAGCATCACTACCTTCAGTCTTCCTTCTGTCACTATGTTTAGAAGCATCACTACCTTCAGTCTTCCTTCTGTCACTGCGTTTAGAAGCCTCACTACCAACAGGCTCTAACTTTATGACACTTCTTTAAGTGTTACACTCACTTTCTAACTTTCTTTCTCTTCTTATGGGTGTTAAAAGCCTCACGTTTTCTGCTGCGTTAGAAAGCCTCACTGCCACAGCCAGTGGGTGACTTTCTCTCATAGCACTGCACTACGACTCTCTCTACTACTACTCAACTCTTCAGGTCTGCTGTTTCTGTCTCCTGTCACCTTTACCTCTGCCTGTCTAGAAGATAGTAACTCTCCCCCTCTTCCTGTCTCCTGTCACCTTTACCTCTAGAAGATAGTAACTATCCCCCTCTTCCTGTCTCCTGTCACCTTTACCTCTAGAAGATAGTAACTCTCCCCCTCTTCCTGTCTCCTGTCACCTTTACCTCTAGAAGATAGTAACTCTCCCCCTCTTCCTGTCTCCTGTCACCTTTACCTCTAGAAGATAGTAACTCTCCCCCTCTTCCTGTCTCCTGTCACCTTTACCTCTAGAAGATAGTAACTCTCCCCCTCTTCCTGTCTCCTGTCACCTTTACCTCTAGAAGATAGTAACTCTCCCCCTCTTCCTGTCTCCTGTCACCTTTACCTCTAGAAGATAGTAACTCTCCCCCTCTTCCTGTCTCCTGTCACCTTTACCTCTAGAAGATAGTAACTCTCCCCCTCTTTCTGTCTCCTGTCACCTTTACCTCTAGAAGATAGTAACTCTCCCCCTCTTCCTGTCTCCTGTCACCTTTACCTCTGCCTGTCTAGAAGATAGTAACTCTCCCCCTCTTCCTGTCTCCTGTCACCTTTACCTCTAGAAGATAGTAACTCTCCCCCCTCGTCCTGTCTCCTGTCACCTTTACCTCTAGAAGATAGTAACTCTCCCCCTCTTCCTGTCTCCTGTCACCTTTACCTCTAGAAGATAGTAACTCTCCCCCTCTTCCTGTCTCCTGTCACCTTTACCTCTAGAATATAGTAACTCTCCCCCTCTTCCTGTCTCCTGTCACCTTTACCCCTAGAAGATAGTAACTCTCCCCCTCTTCCTGTCTCCTGTCACCTTTACCTCTAGAAGATAGTAACTCTCCCCCTCTTCCTGTCTCCTGTCACCTTTACCTCTAGAAGATAGTAACTCTCCTCCTCTTCCTGTCTCCTGTCACCTTTACCTCTGCCTGTCTAGAAGATAGTAACGCTCCTCCTCTTCCTGTCTCCTGTCACCTTTACCTCTAGAAGATAGTAACTCTCCCCCTCTTCCTGTCACCTTTACCTCTGCCTGTCTAGAAGATAGTAACTCTCCCCCTCTTCCTGTCTCCTGTCACCTTTACCTCTAGAAGATAGTAACTCTCCCCCTCTTCCTGTCTCCTGTCACCTTTACCTCTAGAAGATAGTAACTCTCCCCCTCTTCCTGTCTCCTGTCACCTTTACCTCTAGAAGATAGTAACTCTCCCCCTCTTCCTGTCTCCTGTCACCTTTACCTCTAGAAGATAGTAACTCTCCCCCTCTTCCTGTCTCCTGTCACCTTTACCTCTGCCTGTCTAGAAGATAGTAACTCTCCTCCTCTTCCTGTCTCCTGTCACCTTTACCTCTAGAAGATAGTAACTCTCCCCCTCTTCCTGTCTCCTGTCACCTTTACCTCTAGAAGATAGTAACTCTCCCCCTCTTCCTGTCTCCTGTCACCTTTACCTCTAGAAGATAGTAACTCTCCCCCTCTTCCTGTCTCCTGTCACCTTTACCTCTGCCTGTCTAGAAGATAGTAACTCTCCCCCTCTTCCTGTCTCCTGTCACCTTTACCTCTGCCTGTCTAGAAGATAGTAACGCTCCTCCTCTTCCTGTCTCCTGTCACCTTTACCTCTGCCTGTCTAGAAGATAATAACTCTCCCCCTCTTCCTGTCTCCTGTCACCTTTACCTCTAGAAGATAGTAACTCTCCCCCTCTTCCTGTCTCCTGTCACCTTTACCTCTAGAAGATAGTAACTCTCCCCCTCTTCCTGTCTCCTGTCACCTTTACCTCTAGAAGATAGTAACTCTCCTCCTCTTCCTGTCTCCTGTCACCTTTACCTCTGCCTGTCTAGAAGATAGTAACTCTCCTCCTCTTCCTGTCTCCTGTCACCTTTACCTCTGCCTGTCTAGAAGATAGTAACTCTCCTCCTCTTCCTGTCTCCTGTCACCTTTACCTCTAGAAGATAGTAACTCTCCTCCTCTTCCTGTCTCCTGTCCCCTTTACCTCTAGAAGATAGTAACTCTCCCCCTCTTCCTGTCTCCTGTCACCTTTACCTCTAGAAGATAGTAACTCTCCCCCTCTTCCTGTCTCCTGTCCCCTTTACCTCTAGAAGATAGTAACTCTCCCCCTCTTCCTGTCTCCTGTCACCTTTACCTCTAGAAGATAATAACTCTCCCCCTCTTCCTGTCTCCTGTCACCTTTACCTCTGCCTGTCTAGAAGATAGTAACGCTCCTCCTCTTCCTGTCTCCTGTCACCTTTACCTCTGCCTGTCTAGAAGATAATAACTCTCCCCCTCTTCCTGTCTCCTGTCACCTTTACCTCTAGAAGATAGTAACTCTCCCCCTCTTCCTGTCTCCTGTCACCTTTACCTCTGCCTGTCTAGAAGATAGTAACGCTCCTCCTCTTCCTGTCTCCTGTCACCTTTACCTCTAGAAGATAGTAACTCTCCCCCTCTTCCTGTCTCCTGTCACCTTTACCTCTGCCTGTCTAGAAGATAGTAACTCTCCCCCTCTTCCTGTCTCCACGTCTTCTAGTAGACCAGTATTATTACTTTTATTTAATCACTATGTTCCTCTGCTTTTGTGACCCTTTCCGTTGTGTGTTTGTGTGTGTGCCTGCGTGTGTGCGCACATGCATGTGTGTGTGTGTGTGTGTAATGTCTAAGCATTGTAGCTCCATGTGCACTTAGCTGGGGCTTGACGCACACCTGCTGCTGTTGAAAAGCCTGGGGCTTGACGCACACCTGCTGCTGTTGAAAAGCCTGGGGCTTGACCCACACCTGCTGCTGTTGAAAAGCCTGGGGCTTGACCCACACCTGCTGCTGTTGAAAAGCCTGGGGCTTGACCTACACCTGCTGCTGTTGAAAAGCTGATTATGGGTGTAGCCTTTTTTTTAGAAGCTACAAACTATGTCTGTGACTTTTTTTTTTGCGCTGCTTTAATGTCCCATTTTGGTGCTTTATTGGTTATTTTAGGTAACAGATATCCATTCTTTCAGTTGCTATAAGCTAGCTGTGCTCTTCTTCTACATGTATTTGTACTGCGTATACAGTAGTTTGTGCTGCTATTACATAGCTAAGGGGTCATGCTAGGTTCTTCTCACCTACTGCCGTTAGCTAACAGGTTTAGCTAAAAATGCTAGCTTCATGCCTCTTGCCTACTGTAAACTATCAGGGCTTAGACTAATGCTACTAAGTCACAAGGAATCGTTCTAGCTTCTCAATTCAGCCGCTGCTATTAGCCACTGTAGACAGGGGCTCCTGTTAGTTTCAAACATATAGGCTACTAATGGTATATAACAGGATCTTACTGTAGCTAACAGGCTATATGCTAGCAGGGGCTCCTGTTAGTTTCAAACATATAGGCTACTAATGGTATATAACGGGATCTTACTGTAGCTAACAGGCTATATGCTAGCAGGGGGTCCTGTTAGTTTTCTGATCCACTACTCTAAGGGAACAGGGGTCTTTATGTTATTTTTGGTTCTCCCTCAGTATCACTCACCCTCTCCCTCACCCTCACCCTCACCTCTCTCTCTCTCTCTCTCCACAGAACTGGAGTTCAAAGGACTCCCGCCACACCAGCGAACAAGTGAGTGGACACAGTACACACTGTCTTCTTGGGGACCAAAAAGTTGGACCCGGACACGAGGACAATCAGACTCGGATCCGAATGGACCCGATCATATAAAAAAAAAAAAAGGGTGACCCCGGACCCTACCAGACCTGATTTCACCCGAGGGACAAAAAAATATGTTAATCAGCCAAGTTGCTATTCTGGTTAATGAATAGTTCTTAATAGGTTTGCTAGGCCATCTATAAGTCAATAAATTCACCTTATTAGCTTAAATAGGCTAGGCCATGCAGAGCCGTGGTCAGGTCCATTCAGGTCCACTCGGGTCAATCAGGTCCATTCAGGTCCACTCGGGTCAATCAGGTCCATTCAGGTCCACTCGGGTCAATCAGGTCCATTCAGGTCCACTCGGGTCTATCAGGTCCATTCAGGTCCACTCGGGTCAATCAGGTCCATTCAGGTCCACTCGGGTCAATCAGGTCCATTCAGGTCCACTCGGGTCTATCAGGTCCATTCAGGTCCATTCAGGTCCACTCCGGTCTGTCAGCTGTAAAC
>NC_059215.1:27748860-27783860 GCF_020615455.1 Coregonus clupeaformis
ATCAACAGCAACCTTGGGAAAATCCTCTGCATTATCATTAACAGCAGACTCGTACATTTCCTCAGTGAAAACAATGTACTGAGCAAATGTCAAATTGGCCTTTTACCAAATTACCGTACGACAGACCATGTATTTACCCTGCACACCCTAATTAACAAACAAACAAACCAAAACAAAGGCAAAGTCTTCTCATGCTTTGTTGATTTCAAAAAAGCTTTTGACTCAATTTGGCATGAGGGTCTGCTATACATATTGATGGAAAGTGGTGTTGGGGGAAAAACATACGACATTATAAAATCCATGTACACAAACAAAAAGTGTGGGGTTAAAAATGGCAAAAAACACACACATTTCTTTCCACAGGGCCGTGGGGTGAGACAGGGATGCAGCTTAAGCCCCACCCTCTTCAACATTTATGTCAATGAATTGGCGAGGGCACTAGAACAGTCTGCAGCACCCGGCCTCACCCTACTAGAATCTGAAGTCAAATGTCTACTATTTGCTGATGAACTGGTGCTTCTGTCCCCAACCAAGGAGGGCCTACAGCAGCACGTAGATCTTCTGCACAGATTCTGAGACAATGCAAAAAGGGCCTTCCTTGCCATCAAAAGGAACATCAAATTTGACATACCAAATAGGATCTGCCTAAAAATACTTGAATCAGTTATAGAACCCATTGCCCACAAATATATCCTCTGTGTACAACATAAAACACCAAATAATGCATGCAGAGCAGAATTAGGCCGATACCCGCTAATTATCAAAATCCAGAAAAGAGCCGTTAAACTCTACAACCACCTAAAAGGAAGTGATTCCCAAACATTCCATAACAAAGCTGGAGAAGAGTCCCCTAAGCAAGCTGGTCCTGGGGCTCTGTTCACAAGCACAAACAGACCCCACAGAGCCCCAGGACAACAACACAATTAGACCCAACCAAATCATGAGAAAACAAAAAGAGAATGACTTGCTCTGGAATTTACAAAAAAACTGAGCAAACTAGAATGCTATTTGGCCCTAAACAGAGAGTACACAGTGGTAGAATACCTGACCACTTTGACTGACCCAAAATCTAGGAAATCTTTGACTATGTACAGACTTAGTGAGCATAGCCTTGCTATTGAGAGAGGCCACCGTAGGCAGACATGGCTCTCAAGAGAAGACAGGCTATGTGCACACTGCCCACAAAATGAGGTGGCAACTGAGCTACCTTTCCTAACCTCCTGCCAAATGTATGACCATATTAGAGACACATATTTCCCTCAGAATACACAGACCCACAAAGAATTTGAAAACAAACCCAATTTTGATAAACTCCCTTATCTATTGGGTGAAAAACCACAGTGTGCCATCACGGCAGCAAGATTTGTGACCTGTTGCCACAAGAAAAGGGCAACCAGTGAAGAACAAACACCATTGTAAATACAATCCATATTTATGTTTATTTATTTTCCCTTTTGTACTTTAACTATTTGTACATTGTTACAACACTGTATATAGACATAATGACATTTGAAATGTCTTTACTCTTTTGGAACTTTTGTGAGTGTAATGTTCACTGTTAATTTGTTATTGTTTATTTCACTTTTGTTTATTATCTATTTCATTTGCTTTGGCAATGTAAACATAAGTTTCCCATTGTCAGTAAAGCCTGAAATTGAATTGAATTGAGATAATATTTGTGTGTTTACTTGAGTTTGTAACCTGTGGTTCTCTCTCCTCTTTGCTGTGGAACAGAACAACTGAAGCCAGAGGACTTCACTGCCTGTCTAGAACCAGAAGAGGAGGAGGCAGAAGAGGAGGAGGCAGAAGAGGAGGAGGCAGAAGAGGAGGAGGCAGAAGAGGAGGAGGCAGAAGAGGAGGAGGCAGAAGAGGTAGAAGAGGAAAATAAGAAAAGAGAAGAGCCTGAACAGGAAGCAGAGGAAGTAAAGGAAGAAACAAGAGAAGAGGAGAGGGAGGACGGGGAGGAGGACAGTGGGATCCTGAGCGACAAGGAACGACAGAATGAAGACGTTAATGAGAAAGACAACTGCTCGGCATCCAGCAGTACCCTGGAGAGGGGGAGCAATGAGAAAGGTGAGAGAGAGGAGAGGGGGAGCAATGAGAAAGGTGTGAGAGAGAGCGAGAGAGGAGAGGGGGAGCAATGTGTGAGAGAGAGAGGAGAGGGGGAGCAATGAGAGAGAGAGAGAGAGAGAGAGAGAGAGAGAGAGAGAGAGGTACATTTACTAACGGCAACTTTAGAGGATCCGATAGGTCACTTCAGTAGTATATTCCATTCAGAATCCACTGCCAATCACAGAGACGTAGTCACAGCATTTAATGGCCAATGTGAAAATGAGCTATGTCACCTACAGTATATCACTCCCATTGTTTCCCATTGTCTCTCCATGCAGGTCAGTGGACCCAGAGTGTTGAGGAGGTGGATGTGAATGAACGGTGCAGCAACATCCTCAACAGCAAACGCTTCATGGACATGCTCTACTCCCAGAGCGAGGAGGAGGAGGAGGAGAGGGTGAAGGAGAAAGGAGTGGCGGGAAAGGCCAACCAGGAAGCCGTCCGACCGCCTGGCGAGGGAGAGGAGAGCAAGAGCGCCCCGAAAAACGACTCCCCAGAAAAACACCCGAAAAAAACAGAATCTCACTCAAACGTCAGAGTGTTCGCTGAACGTTTCGGCGATCTAGTAAAGGGACTGGGCTCGCCTCACCCCCTCCTCCATATTCCCCGTCACAAGGCCCCCGTTGTAGAACAAGAGAAGCCCCCTCCACCTCCCCCTAAGAAGGAGTCAGATACCATCTGGGACCAGCTCCTGGCCAGTCCTAGGGAGCTGCGCATCGGAGACATTGACTTCACGGACCTGAAAGAAGAAGACGACGAAGACATTCTGGATGCCGGTCTGATGGGAGGTTCAGACTCTCTGTGTCCCCCTCCTCCCCCACCCCCCAACCCCTACCTCCCTAACCCTTACTGCCCTCCTCCCCCACCCCTGTTCGGCTGCCAGCCACCACCCTCCGTGCCTCCTCAACCCCCCTTCTCCCCCACGGCCTCCGCCCCTCCACCTCCTTCAGAACCACCTCTGTTCCAGAAGAAGAAGACTATCAGGTTGTTCTGGAGTGAGGTGGGTGTTTCTAGACAACTCTCTTAAGGGTTGAACTTGGAGCAGTATTTAAAGGGAACATTTTATCGAAACAGGCTCCTTTCAATCCCCTTTTATTTGGCATTCAATCTTCTATCATTGCTGGCGTTACTCTTTTACATTACAGTGTGCCTTGAGCAAGATAAATCACATTTACTGATTCCATCCATTAATATATTGGTTGTGAGTTAATGCAGAACCTGTGGTTCTGTCCCTAAGGGGTTAAACATATACAGTGTTAAGGGATTGAATGGAGACTCGTCTTGAAAAGGTCATGCAGCCAAAACATCTTCTTGTACTTGGGTTTCAATCATGTGTAGTCAGCAAAATCATGCTTTGCTGCCAATGCCTGATAATTGATCCTTTACCGAACACTATCCATTCAAATATCCATTAATCTATTGGTTATGGTTGTGTCCAAGTCATTAATATATTGGTTGTGGTTGTGTCCAAGTCATTAATGTATTGGTTGTGGTTGTGTTCAGGTCATTAATCTATTGGTTGTGGTTGTGTTCCAGGTCATTAATCTATTGGTTGTGGTTGTGTCCAAGTCATTAATGTATTGGTTGTGGTTGTGTCCAGGTCATTCATCTATTGGTTGTGGTTGTGTTCCAGGTCATTAATCTATTGGTTGTGGTTGTGTCCAGGTCATTCATCTATTGGTTATGGTTGTGTTCCAGGTCATTAATCTATTGGTTGTGGTTGTGTTCCAGGTCATTAATCTATTGGTTGTGGTTGTGTTCCAGGTCATTAATATATTGGTTGTGGTTGTGTTCCAGGTCATTAATCTATTGGTTGTGGTTGTGTTCCAGGTCATTAATCTATTGGTTGTGGTTGTGTCCAGGTCATTAATCTATTGGTTGTGGTTGTGTCCAGGTCATTCATCTATTGGTTGTGGTTGTGTTCCAGGTCATTAATCTATTGGTTGTGGTTGTGTCCAGGTCATTCATCTATTGGTTATGGTTGTGTTCCAGGTCATTAATCTATTGGTTGTGGTTGTGTCCAAGTCATTAATATATTGGTTGTGGTTGTGTTCCAGGTCATTAATCTATTGGTTGATGTTGTGTTCCAGGTCATTAATCTATTGGTTGTTGTTGTGTCCAGGTCATTAATCTATTGGTTGTGGTTGTGTTCCAGGTCATTAATCTATTGGTTGATGTTGTGTTCCAGGTCATTAATCTATTGGTTGTTGTTGTGTCCAGGTCATTAATCTATTGGTTGTGGTTGTGTTCCAGGTCATTAATCTATTGGTTGATGTTGTGTTCCAGGTCATTAATATATTGGTTGTGGTTGTGTTCCAGGTCATTAATCTATTGGTTGTGGTTGTGTTCCAGGTCATTAATCTATTGGTTGAGGTTGTGTCCAGGTCATTAATATATTGGTTGAGGTTGTGTTCCAGGTCATTAATATATTGGTTGAGGTTGTGTTACAGGTCATTAATCTATTGGTTGTGGTTGTGTCCAGGTCATTAATCTATTGGTTATGGTTGTGTTCCAGGTCATTCATCTATTGGTTGTGGTTGTGTTCCTGGTCATTAATGTATTGGTTGTGGTTGTGTTCCAGGTCATTCATCTATTGGTTGTGGTTGTGTCCAGGTCATCAATCTATTGGTTATGGTTGTGTTCCAGGTCATTCATCTATTGGTTGTGGTTGTGTTCCAGGTCATTTATCTATTGGTTGTGGTTGTGTTCCAGGTCATTTATCTATTGGTTGTGGTTGTGTCCAGGTCATTAATCTATTGGTTGTGTTCCAGGTCATTAATCTATTGGTTGTGGTTGTGTTCCAGGTCATTAATCTATTGGTTGTGGTTGTGTTCCAGGTCATTAATCTATTGGTTTTGGTTGTGTCCAGGTCATTAATCTATTGGTTGAGGTTGTGTCCAGGTCATTAATCTATTTGTTGTGTTCCAGGTCATTAATCTATTGGTTGTGGTTGTGTTCCAGGTCTTTAATCTATTGGTTTTGGTTGTGTCCAGGTCATTAATCTATTGGTTGAGGTTGTGTCCAGGTCATTAATCTATTGGTTGTGTTCCAGGTCATTCATCTATTGGTTGATGTTGTGTTCCAGGTCATTAATGTATTGGTTGTGGTTGTGTTCCAGGTCATTAATCTATTGGTTGTGGTTGTGTCCAGGTCATTCATCTATTGGTTGTGTCCAGGTCATTCATCTATTGGTCGTGGTTGTGTTCCAGGTCATTAATCTATTGGTTGTGGTTGTGTTCCAGGTCATTAATCTATTGGTTGTGGTTGTGTTCCAGGTCATTAATCTATTGGTTGTGGTTGTGTTCCAGGTCATTAATCTATTGGTTGTGGTTGTGTCCAGGTCATTAATATATTGGTTGTGGTTGTGTTCCAGGTCATTAATCTATTGGTTGTGGTTGTGTCCAGGTCATTAATCTATTGGTTGTTGTTGTGTCAATGTCATTAATCTATTGGTTATGGTTGTGTCCAGGTCATTCATCTATTGGTTGTTGTTGTGTCAATGTCATTAATCTATTGGTCGTGGTTGTGTTCCAGGTCATTGATCTTTTGGTTGTGGTTGTGTTCCAGGTCATTAATCTATTGGTTGTGGTTGTGTCCAGGTCATTAATCTATTGGTTGTGGTTGTGTTCCAGGTCATTAATCTATTGGTTGTGGTTGTGTTCCAGGTCATTAATCTATTGGTTGTGGTTTTGTTCCAGCTCATTAATCTATTGGTTGTGGTTGTGTTCCAGCTCATTAATCTATTGGTTGTGGTTGTGTCCAGGTCATTAATCTATTGGTTGTGGTTGTGTTCCAGGTCATTCATCTATTGGTTATGGTTGTGTCCAGGTCATTCATCTATTGGTTGTTGTTGTGTTCCAGGTCATTAAACTATTGGTTGTTGTTGTGTCAATGTCATTAATCTATTGGTCGTGGTTGTGTTCCAGGTCATTAATCTTTTGGTTGTGGTTGTGTTCCAGGTCATTAATCTATTGGTTGTGGTTTTGTTCCAGCTCATTAATCTATTGGTTGTGGTTTTGTTCCAGCTCATTAATCTATTGGTTGTGGTTGTGTTCCAGCTCATTAATCTATTGGTTCTGGTTGTGTCCAGGTCATTAATCTATTGGTTGTGGTTGTGTTCCAGGTCATTAATCTATTGGTTATGGTTGTGTCCAGGTCATTCATCTATTGGTTGTTGTTGTGTTCCAGGTCATTAAACTATTGGTTGTCGTTGTGTCACGGTCATTAATCTATTGGTCGTGGTTGTTTCCAGGTCATTAATCTATTGGTTGTGGTTGTGTTCCAGGTCATTAATATATTGGTTGTGGTTGTGTTCCAGGTCATTCATCTATTGGTTGTGGTTGTGTCCAGGTCATTAATCTATTGGTTGTGGTTGTGTTCCAGATCATTAATCTATTGGTTGTGGATGTGTTCTAGCTCATTAATCTATTGGTTGTGGTTGAGTTCCAGCTCATTAATCTATTGGTTGTGGTTGTGTTCCAGCTCATTAATCTATTGGTTGTGGTTGTGTTCCAGCTCATTAATCTATTGGTTGTGGTTGTGTTCCAGCTCATTAATCTATTGGTTGTGGTTGTGTTCCAGGTCATTAATCTATTGGTTGTGGTTGTGTTCCAGGTCATGAATCTATTGGTTGTGGTTGTGCTCCAGGTCATTAATCTATTGGTTGTGGTTGTGTCCAGGTCATTAATCTATTGGTTGTGGTTGTGTTCCAGGTCATTCATCTATTGGTTGTGGTTGTTTCCAGGTCATTAATCTATTGGTTGTGGTTGTTTCCAGGTCATTAATCTATTGGTTGTGGTTGTGTTCCAGGTCATTAATCTATTGGTTGTGGTTGTGTCCAGGTCATTAATCTATTGGTCGTGGTTGTGTTCCATGTCATTAATCTTTTGGTTGTGGTTGTGTTCCAGGTCATTAATCTATTGGTTGTGTCCATGTCATTAATCTATTGGTTGTTGTTGTGTCCAGGTCATTAATCTATTGGTTGATGTTGTGTTCCAGGTCATTAATCTATTGGTTGTGGTTTTGTTCCAGGTCATTAATCTATTGGTTGATGTTGTGTTCCAGGTCATTAATCTATTGGTTGATGTTGTGTTCCAGGTCATTAATCTATTGGTTGTGGTTGTGTTCCAGGTCATTAATCTATTGGTTGTGGTTACGTTCCAGGTCATTAATCTATTGGTTGATGTTGTGTCCAGGTCATTAATATATTGGTTGATGTTGTGTTCCAGGTCATTAATATATTGGTTGTGGTTGTGTTCCAGGTCATTAATCTATTGGTTGTGTCCAGGTCATTAATCTATTGGTCGTGGTTGTGTTCCAGGTCATTAATATATTGGTTGTGGTTGTGTTCCAGGTCATTAATCTATTGGTTTTGGTTGTGTCCAGGTCATTAATATATTGGTTGTGGTTGTGTTCCAGGTCATTAATCTATTGGTTGTGGTTGTGTCCAGGTCATTACTATATTGGTTGTGGTTGTGTTCCAGGTCATTAATCTATTGGTTGTGGTTGTGTTCCAGGTCATTAATCTATTGGTTGTGTCCATGTCATTAATCTATTGGTTGTTGTTGTGTCCAGGTCATTAATCTATTGGTTGATGTTGTGTTCCAGGTCATTAATCTATTGGTTGTGGTTTTGTTCCAGGTCATTAATCTATTGGTTGATGTTGTGTTCCAGGTCATTAATCTATTGGTTGATGTTGTGTTCCAGGTCATTAATCTATTGGTTGTGGTTGTGTTCCAGGTCATTAATCTATTGGTTGTGGTTACGTTCCAGGTCATTAATCTATTGGTTGATGTTGTGTCCAGGTCATTAATATATTGGTTGATGTTGTGTTCCAGGTCATTAATATATTGGTTGTGGTTGTGTTCCAGGTCATTAATCTATTGGTTGTGGTTGTGTTCCAGGTCATTAATCTATTGGTTGTGGTTTTGTTCCAGCTCATTAATCTATTGGTTGTGGTTTTGTTCCAGCTCATTAATCTATTGGTTGTGGTTGTGTTCCAGCTCATTAATCTATTGGTTCTGGTTGTGTCCAGGTCATTAATCTATTGGTTGTGGTTGTGTTCCAGGTCATTAATCTATTGGTTATGGTTGTGTCCAGGTCATTCATCTATTGGTTGTTGTTGTGTTCCAGGTCATTAAACTATTGGTTGTCGTTGTGTCACGGTCATTAATCTATTGGTCGTGGTTGTGTTCCAGGTAATTAATCTATTGGTTGTGGTTGTGTTCCAGGTCATTAATATATTGGTTGTGTTTGTGTTCCAGGTCATTCATCTATTGGTTGTGGTTGTGTCCAGGTCATTAATCTATTGGTTGTGGTTGTGTTCCAGATCATTAATCTATTGGTTGTGGTTGTGTTCCAGCTCATTAATCTATTGGTTGTGGTTGTGTTCCAGCTCATTAATCTATTGGTTGTGGTTGTGTTCCAGCTCATTAATCTATTGGTTGTGGTTGTGTTCCAGCTCATTAATCTATTGGTTGTGGTTGTGTTCCAGCTCATTAATCTATTGGTTGTGGTTGTGTTCCAGGTCATTAATCTATTGGTTGTGGTTGTGTTCCAGGTCAGGAATCTATTGGTTGTGGTTGTGCTCCAGGTCATTAATCTATTGGTTGTGGTTGTGTCCAGGTCATTAATCTATTGGTTGTGGTTGTGTTCCAGGTCATTCATCTATTGGTTGTGGTTGTTTCCAGGTCATTAATCTATTGGTTGTGGTTGTTTCCAGGTCATTAATCTATTGGTTGTGGTTGTGTTCCAGGTCATTAATCTATTGGTTGTGGTTGTTTCCAGGTCATTAATCTATTGGTCGTGGTTGTGTTCCATGTCATTAATCTTTTGGTTGTGGTTGTGTTCCAGGTCATTCATCTATTGGTTGTGGTTGTGTTCCAGGTCATTAATCTATTGGTTGTGTCCAGGTCATTAATCTATTGGTCGTGGTTGTGTTCCAGGTCATTAATATATTGGTTGTGGTTTTGTTCCAGGTCATTAATCTATTGGTTGTGGTTGTGTCCAGGTCATTAATATATTGGTTGTGGTTGTGTTCCAGGTCATTAATCTATTGGTTGTGGTTGTGTCCAGGTCATTACTATATTGGTTGTGGTTGTGTTCCAGGTCATTAATCTATTGGTTGTGGTTGTGTTCCAGGTCATTAATCTATTGGTTGTGTCCATGTCATTAATCTATTGGTTGTTGTTGTGTCCAGGTCATTAATATATTGGTTGTGGTTGTGTTCCAGGTCATTCATCTATTGGTTGATGTTGTGTTCCAGGTCATTAATATATTGGTTGATGTTGTGTTCCAGGTCATTAATCTATTGGTTGTGGTTGTGTTCCAGGTCATTAATCTATTGGTTGATGTTGTGTTCCAGGTCATTAATCTATTGGTTGTGGTTTTGTTCCAGGTCATTAATCTATTGGTTGATGTTGTGTTCCAGGTCATTAATCTATTGGTTGATGTTGTGTTCCAGGTCATTAATCTATTGGTTGTGGTTGTGTTCCAGGTCATTAATCTATTGGTTGTGGTTACGTTCCAGGTAATTAATCTATTGGTTGATGTTGTGTCCAGGTCATTAATATATTGGTTGATGTTGTGTTCCAGGTCATTAATATATTGGTTGTGGTTGTGTTCCAGGTCATTAATCTATTGGTTGTGGTTGTGTTCCAGGTCATTAATCTATTGGTTGTGGTTGTGTCCAGGTCATTAATCTATTGGTTGATGTTGTGTTCCAGGTCATTAATATATTGGTTGTGGTTGTGTTCCAGGTCATTAATCTATTGGTTGTGGTTGTGTTCCAAGTCATTAATCTATTGGTTGTGGTTGTGTTCCAGGTCATTAATCTATTGGTTGTGTTCCAGGTCATTAATCTATTGGTTGTGGTTGTGTTCCAGGTCATTAATCTATTGGTTGATGTTGTGTTCCAGGTCATTAATCTATTGGTTGATGTTGTGTTCCAGGTCATTAATCTATTGGTTGATGTTGTGTTCCAGGTCATTAATCTATTGGTTGATGTTGTGTTCCAGGTCATTAATCTATTGGTTGATGTTGTGTTCCAGGTGCGTCCGTCAGACTACCAGGACATTAGCAGCAGGAGCAGTGGAGACTCTCTGTGGTTCAAACTAGAGCCAGTCAAGATAGACACGTCCAGACTAGAACACCTCTTCCAGACCAAGTCCAAGGAGATACCTGTCACCAAGGTAACCACACACACCTTGTCCACTCAAAATACAACCTAACAAGTACAGTATGTTAGACATCAAGACTGAAGGGACCACAGCTAAAGTTCATGAGAATTCAACTATCACGTTAAAGCCTTGTCTACGTGTGTGTAGACGGATCCTTCCGTGGAAGGCCCCGTAAACCCCCTAATATCCTATAATAGGTAAGGTCTGGATAGGAGAGACTGGGGGCTCAATGCTAGCCTCTGGCACTTTTTAATTATAGACACTGCTCAAAACCACAACTGTTGTTAAATTTGCGGGGGGCGCAGATGGAGGGGCTGGGTGGGGCAGTGGCGGGGGTGGCAGGTGGGTCTTAGCACCTGTACTGTTTAATGTTATAACTGGTTGATGTGACCAGGATGTTATAACTGGTTGATGTGACCAGGATGTTATAACTGGTTGATGTGACCAGGATGTTATAACTGGTTGATGTGACCAGGATGTTATAACTGGTTGATGCGACCAGGATGTTATAAGTGGTTGACGCGACCAGGATGTTATAACTGGTTGATGCGACCAGGATGTTATAACTGGTTGATGCGACCAGGATGTTATAACTGGTTGATGCGACCAGGATGTTTAATGTGACCAGGATGTCATTATAGGTTTTCAGCCAGCATGTTAAAGTGAGTTTTTCCCCTTGTTATTTCTCCGTCAATACTCCACAGTATGAAAAATGTATGCACTCACTAACTGTAAGTCGCTCTGGATAAGAGCGTCTGCTAAAATGACTAAAATGTACAAATGTAATTATGGAACGAAATTTGGCACATCGGTTGAGAACTCAGTTCCTTAAATGGTCAGCAGATGATCTGCTCACTAGTTTTCTTGCTGGAAGGATGTATAGAAATGTCGCATTCTCCCGTAGAGATTCTCTAAGAGGACATTTAAGAAATCCCACTAATTTGTGAACAGTGACGTTCGAATGACCGAGGACAATTGGCTATCAAAAGTGCCTTCCGTTTGAATATCTGAGAGAAGTGATGTTGATGTAATTATGAAGGAAAGCTAACTGATTACATGGAGGCTAACAGGGTAAATATTTCATTTTTTTGTTGAAGGAGAAACAGAGTTAGGATTACAGTTCACACAGTCTCATTCAAAGTGAGAAATGCAGCATGACCTCATTGGAGATCTATCTGTTCTATGTACCGGATGCAAAACTGAAACCTAGCCACTCGCTCTCTCATATAGCCCGAAAACATTGGAGGGTTGCCCTCGGTCACATTCATTCTAGGCAGGCCTCTCCAGAGGAACACTGAGGGGGGAGAGATGGATAGATGGGAAGGAGAGAAAATTTGACATTGGTCTTATCAGTAAGTTATACCAGTATAAATACACAGGGCTCTACGCTGACCGTGTGTGTGCCTAACACGCTAACCAGACCGCACGCGTGCATCATCGCCCGCATGTTGATTTTGTCCACCCACACCAGACGCGATCAGGACACGCAGGTTGAAATATCAAAATGAACTCTTAACCAACTATATTAATTTGGGGACAGGTCGAAAAGCACGAAACATTTATGCCAATTTAGCTAGCTAGCTTGCTGTTGCTAGCTAATTTTTCCTGGGATATAAACATTGGGTTTTTATTTGACCTGAAATGCACACGGTCCTCTACTCCAACAATTAATCCACAGATAAAAGTGGAAACAGAGTTAGTTTCTAGTAATCTCTCCTCCTTTAGTCTTCTTCTTTGGACTTTATATGGCGGTTGGCAACCAACTTTAAGGTGCATTACCACCACCAACTGGACTGGAGTGTGGACCTCAGTTCATCTTTCAATCACCCACGTGGGTATGGGAGAGGCGGGACTTGCAGCGCGTCAAGCGACACAAATAGAAGCAAGTTCTATTTTAGCGCCTGGCTACGCAGACGCTCGTTGACGCGCACGATCAGTGTGGGTGCAGTGATTGAATAACATGTATGTGTACATTTATTTTGCAATGCTCGCGCACACGACGGGAGCGGTGTGGTCAGCGTGTCAGTTGAAGAAATGTAAGAAAACAGAAACAAATGTTGTTGCCGGGCAATGAAAACGATATGTGGTAATAAAGCTAGAATACTTAATATTTCTAGGCGCACTGGTGCTCCTAAATTAAAATTCCAGGCATTGATTTAGCCATTTAGAGATTAAGGAGCTGAAGGGAGGATACTCACGTGTACACGGAGAGGAAGCCATAGGTGGAGTTGACTCCGTACGTCTCCTAGTTTAACATCTCACTGGAATCCCAGACATTAGACTAGCAGAGAGAGAGATACAAATAAAATACAATGTTATTTGTCACATACAACAGGCGTAGACTTTACAGTGAAATGCTTACTTACGAGCCCGTTACCAACATTGCAGAGTTAAAAAGTAAGAAAAATATTTGCTAAATGAAAAAGGAGACAGTAACACCATAAAAACAATAACAAGGCTATATACAAAGGGGTACCCGTACTGAGTCAATGTGCAGGAGTACGAGGTAATTGAGGTAATACAGTACGCACATGTAGGTCTATAGGGTATAAGTGACTAGGCAATCAGGATATAAAATAAACAGACTAGTAGCAGTGTGTGTGAAGAGTGTGAAAGTGTGTCTATGTGTGAGTGTGAGTCAGTGGAGGCTCCTCAGAGGAGGAAGGGGAGGACCATCCTCCTCAGGGAATTTCTATGGCTATGGCTATCCAACACTGGAACTCTTCCAAGTCAAGGTAAGCTTTTTGGTTTTATTAAATGATTGCCACCAGGGGCCCACCGGTGTAACTGCTAAACTGCTTGCTGACTGTACACTGTGTACTGCATGATTGTAGCGGGTTTACTAACGTGTTAGTTCTAGTGGCTATGTTGACTAGGACGTTAGCTAATAATGTTGGCAATGATGTAAGCTGTGTGTAGCGGTTAGCGGTTAAGATACAGAATAAAGGTTTGGCTTGGAAATATTTTTTTGGGCCTGGTCACAGACAGCTGATGTGTTGTGCACTGAAGTCCGTAATCGAAGGGAAAAATGTGAGAGGAGGTGCGAGAATCAAGTGATCATGCTGTTTTGTATGTGGCTGCGATGAAAGTGAACTGTGTTTGCGTGTGATCAGGGGTCTCATCTTAAACAGCATCAACCGACACTGGTGTGTGTGTGTGTGTGTGTGTGTGTGTGTGTGTGTGTGTGTGTGTGTGTGTGTGTGTGTGTGTGTGTGTTGGAGTGTCAGTGTAGTATGTTTTGAGTGCGTGAGCCAGTACAAGAGAGTCAGTGCAAAAAAAATTACAATAAATAAATACTAAAGGGGGTCAAATCAGTGGAGCCGGCTGAGGGGAGGACGGCTCATACTAATGGCTGAAACGGAGCAAATGGAATGGAATCAAACACCTGGAAACCATGTGTTTGACGTATTTGATACCATTCCACTAATTCCGCTCCAGCCATTACCACGAGCCCGTACTCCCCAATTAAGGTGCCACCAACCTGTGATGTGTTTAGTCCGGGTGGCCATTTGATTAACTGTTCAGCAGTCTTATGGCGTCGGGGTAGAAGCTATTCAGGAGCATTTTGATCCCAGACTTGGCGCTCCGTTACCATTTGCCGTGCGGTAGCAGAGAGAACAGTCTATGACTTGGATGGCTAGAGTATTTGGGCCTTCCTTTTGACACCGCCTGGTATAGAGGTCCTGGATGGCAGGGAGTTCGGCCCCAGTGATGTACTGGGCCGTACGCACTACCCTCTGTAGCGCCTTGTGGTTGACTGCAGAGCTGTTGCCGTACCAAGCGGTGATGCAGCCAGTCAAGATGCTCTCAATGGTGCAGCTGTATAACTTTTTGAGGATCTGAGTGCCCATGCCACATCTTTTCAGCCTCCTGAGGGGTAAAGTCATTGTCGTGCCCTCTTCACGGCTGTGTTGGTGTGTTTGGACCATGATAGACCCTTAGTGATGCAGACACCAAAGAACTTGACGCTGTCAACACGCTTCACTACAGCCCCGTCAATGTGAATGGGGGCGTGTTCGGCCCTCCGTTTTCCTGTAGTCCACGATAAGATCCATTGTCTTGCTGACGCTGAGGGAGACGTTGTTGTCCTGGCACCACACTGCCAGTTCTCTGACCTCCTCCCTATAGGCTGTCTCACCATCGTCGGTGATCAGGCCTACCACCGTCTTGTCGTCTGCAAACTTAATGATGGTGTTGGAGGGGACTGAGCACGCACCCCTGAGGGGCCCCCATGTTGAGGGTCAGTGTGGCAGATGTGTTGTTGCCTACCCTCACCACCTGGGTGCGGCCCGTCAGGAAGTCCAAGATCCAGTTGCAGAGGGAAGTGCTAAGTCCCAGGGTCCTTAGCTTAGTGATGAGCTTTGAGGGCACTATGGTGTTGAACGCTGAGCTGTAGTCAATGAACAGCATTCTCACATAAGTGTTCCTTTTGTCCAGGTGGGAAAGGGCAGTGTGGAGTGCAATAGAGATTGTGTCATCTGTGGATCTGTTGGAGTGGTATGCATCCAGGGTTTCTGGGATAATGGTGTTGATGTGAGCCATGACCAGCCTTTCAAAGCATTTCATGGCTTTGGAGCGGTAGTCAGTTAGACAGGTTATACTGTGGGGACGACGTCGTTGATGCACTTATTAATGAAGCCGGTGACTGATGTGGTAAACTCCATTGGATGAATCCCAGAACATATTCCAGTCTGTGCTAGCAAAACAGTCCCGTAGCTTAGCATCTGCTTCATAGGACCACTTCCGTATTGAGCACTTCACTGGTACTTCCTGTTTGAGTTTTTGCTTGTAAGCAGAAATCTGGAGGATAGAGGTATGGTCAGATTTGCCAAATGGAGGGCGAGACCCCTTGACTTTTTAAATTGTTTTTTTTCCCTCATCAATCTACACACATTACCCCATAATGACAAAGCAAAAACAGTTTTTTTGAAATATTTGCAAATTGATTACAAATAAAAGAAACAGAAATATCACATTTACACAGACCCTTTACTCAGTACTTTGTTGAAGCACCTTTGGCAGCAATTACAGCCTCAAGTCTTCTTGGGTATGACACTACAAGCTTGGCACACCTGTATTTGGGGAGTTTCTCCCATTCTTCTCCGCAGATCCTCTCAAGCTCTGTCAGGTTGGATGGGGAACGTCGCTGCACAGCTATTTTCAGGTCTCTCCAGAGATGTTCAATCAGGTTCAAGTCCAGGCTCTGGCTGGGCCACTCACGGACATTCAAAGACTTGTCCCGAAGCCACTCCTGCGTTATCTTGGCTGTGTGTTTAGGGTCGTTGTGCTGTTGGAAGGTGAACCTTCGCCCCAGTCTGAGGTCCTGAGGGCTCTGGAGCAGGTTTTCATCAAGGATTGCTCTGTACTTTTCTCAGTTCATCTTTCCCTCGATCCTGGCCAGTCTTCCAGTCCCTGCCGCTGAAAAACATCCCCACAGCATGATGCTGCCACCACCATGCTTCACCGTAGTGACATAACACTTGGCATTCAGGCCAAAGAGTTCAATCTTGGTTTCATCAGACCAGAGAATCTTGTTTCCCATGGTCTGAGATTCCTTTAGGTGACTTTTAGCAAACTCCAAGTGGACTGTCATGTGCCTTTTACTGAGAAGTGGCTTCCGTCTGGCTACTCTACCATAAAGACCTGATTGGTGGAGTGCTGCAGAGATTGTTGTCTTTCTGGAAGGTTCTCCCATCTCCACAGAGGAACTCTGGAGCTCTGTCAGAGTGACCATCGGGTTCTTGGTCACCTCCCTGACCAAGGCCCTTCTCCCCCAATTGCTCAGTTTGACCGGGTGGCCAGCTCTAGGAAGAGTCTTGGTGGTTCCAATCTTCTTCCATTTAAGAATGAGGGAGGCCACTGTGTTCTTGGGGACTTTCAATGCTGCAGAAATGTTTTGGTACCCTTCCCCAGATCTGTGCCTCGACACAATCCTGTCTCTGAGCTCTACGGACAAGTCCTTCAACCTCATGGCTTGGTTTTTGCTCTGCCATGCACTGTCAACTGTGGGACCTTATATAGACAGGTGTGTGCCTTTCCAAATCATGTCCAATCAATTGAATTTACCACAGGTTGACTCCAATCAAGTTGTAGAAACATCTCAAGGGTGATTAATTGAAACAGTATGCACCTGAGCTCAATTTCGAGTCTCAAAGCAAAGGGTCTGAATACTTATGTAAATAAGGTATTTCAGTTTTCTTTTTTTATTATTTGCAGAAATGTCTAAAAACTAGTTTTCGCTTTGTCATTATGGGGTATTGTGTGTAGATGGATGAACATGTTTTATTTAATCAATTTTAGAATAAGATAAGCTGTTACGTAACAAAATGTGGGAAAAGGGAAGGGCTCTGAATACTTTCCGAATGCACTGTATAGAGAATGAGTCTTGCACACTACTCGTATCCAGTCAGTCAGTCAATCAAATTGATTTATAAATCCCTTACATCAGCAGTTGTCGCAAAGTGCTTTCAAAGTGCATCATGAATAGTGAACTATAATATGCGGATATTTTGACATACCGTATTTTCCGCACTATAAGGCGCACCGGATTATAAGGCGCACCTTCAATGAATGGCCTATTTTAGAACTGTTTTCATATCTAGGGCGCACCGGATTATAAGGCGCATAGAATAGAAGATACTGAAGTAAAACGTTTGACTGGGGTTGCGTTATGCATCCACTAGATGGAGCTGTGCTAAAGGGAATGTCTACAAAACAGTCAGATAAAGTCAAACTTTATTAAGCGTTCTGACAACTCCGTTCACTCCCATGGTAACGTTGTTCAAACGTTAATGTGCATATTAACAATATCTCCCAGCCTTGCTCACTCTTCTCCCAAACGTGGAGGGGAACTTTTCCCTGATTCAGTAAACACGTAGTAAAAGAAACAGTCTGATACCACTAAATCAAACGTTAGTGCATAACTCAACATTGTTCAGTTACGTATAACACGTAAGGCTCACTTTTTCAGTTCATTCCCCGTCCACGAATCCATCGAATTCTTCTTCTTCAGTGTCCGAATTGAACGGAAACTCTGTTTAGTCTTCTTTACTTGGCGCAGGTCATCTTCTTGCTTCCTCCACTTCCGTACCATTGATTCATTAATGTTGAATTCTCTCGCTGCTGCTCTATTCCCATATTCTACTGCGTGACCGACAGCCTAGAGCTTGAACTCTGCGTCGTAAGCGTGTCTCTTGAAAGGTGCCATTTTGGGGTCTTTATACACACACAAGTGGTGTGGGACTGTGAGTAAGCACAGCACCGGTGTTTACTGACTACGGTAGCCGTAATGCTGCAAGCGGTGCGGCTTTGTAGTTTACCAGTCGTACTGAAACATTTCATTATTATTAAATTGTTTTTATTGTTTTTTCATGCTGAAACATTTTGACAGAGCGCCTTGAGCACCGTGTACAACCAGCATGGATCAACCAATTAACCAATTGATCCATATATAAGGCGCTCCGGATTATAAGGCGCACTGTCGTTTTTTGAGAAAATTAAAGGCTTTTAAGTGCGCCTTATAGTGCGGTAAATACGGTAGTCAGAAAACAGCCTCTGTGACCTCTCAGTAACCTGTGTCTGTCTGTCTGTCTGTCTGTCTGTCTGTCCTTCTATTGTTCCATCAGAAAACGGCGGCGGACGGTAAACGTCAGGAGGTCATCGTTCTGGACTCCAAGAGGAGTAACGCCATCAACATCGGACTGACCGTCCTGCCTCCTCCTCGCACCATCAAGACCGCCATCCTCAACTTTGACGAGTACGCACTCAACAAGGAGGGCATCGAGGTGAGATGATGATGATGATGATGAAGATGATGAGGCAAATATACAAATAAAAACAAAAAACAACATTTTAAGTGAGAATAGGCATTGGCGTGAAGCCGAAAAATAAAGGAAATTCACATGAGCACCACAATGCCTATTCCACCCATGCTCTACCAAGGTTTTCCAGCCCACAGCTTTGACCTACTACAGTAGCTATGTTGGTATTGTACTTCAAACTATGTGTAGGCAGGTTGCTTAGGATTCAAACCTTCTCAAACAGCCTAATTCATACTCTTAGACGAGGTGCTTCCACAGTAATGTGGTTTGTACCGCATACAAGGTAAAGTATTGGCTTCTTCACACACCACAGTAAGACATTATCCCATAATGCTACCTTTTCATGCTTAAATTTTTTTTTTTATGAATGTAAGCTTTGCTTTTCTACTTACAAGACCATCAGGCTTGATTGAGCTGTTTTGTCTTGTAGTAATGTGGTGCATGCCTGTATTTCCTTAAACCTTAATTTTAGCACAACATGTCATTGAAAAAAAATAATTATTTAAAAATCATACAATGTGATTTTCTGGATGTTTTAGATTTTGTACGTTTGCCCACTGACAAAGAAATGATCAGTCTATAATTTTAATGGTAGGTTTATTTGAACAGTGAGAGACAGAATAACAAAAAATAAATCCCAAAAATGTATAAATTGATTTGCATTTTAATGAGGGAAATAAGTATTTGACCCCCTCTCAATCAGAAAGATTTCTGGCTCCCAGGTGTCTTTTATACAGGTAACGAGCTGAGATTTGGAGCACATTCTCAAACATGGAGGTGGAAACATTATGCTTTGGGGGTGTTTTTCTGCTAAGGGGACAGGACAACTTCACCGCATCAAAGGGACGATGGTCGGGGCCATGTACCGTCAAATCTGGGTGAGAACCTCCTTCCCTCAGCCAGGGCATTGAAAATGGGTCGTGGATGGGTATTCCAGCATGACAATGACCCAAAACACACGGCCAAGGCAACAAAGGAGTGGCTCCAGAAGAAGCACATTAAGGTCCTGGAGTGGCCTAGCCAGTCTCCAGACCTTAATCCCATAGAAAATCTGTGGAGGGAGCTGAAGGTTCGAGTTGTCAAACGTCAGGCTCGAAACCTTAATGACTTGGAGAAGATCTGCAAAGAGGAGTGGGACAAAATCCCTCCTGAGATGTGTGCAAACCTGGTGGCCAACTACAAGAAAGATCTGACCTCTGTGATTGCCAACAAGGGTTTTTCCACCAAGTACTAAGTCATGTTTTGCAGAGGGGTCAAATACTTAATTCCCTCATTTAAAATGCAAATCAATTTATAACATTTTTGACATGCGTTTTTCTGGATTTTGTTGTTGTTATTCTGTCTCTCACTGTTCAAATAAACATAACATTAAAATTATAGACTGATCATGTCTTTGTCAGTGGGCAAACGTACAAAATCAACAGGGGATCAAATACTTTTTTTCCCTCACTGTACACTAAGTTGACTGTGCCTTTTAAACAGCTTGGAAAATTCCAGAAAATGATATCATGGCTTTAGAAGCTTCTGATAGGCTAATTGACATCATTTGAGTCAATTGGAGGTGTACATGTGGATGTATTTCAAGGCCTACCTTCAAACTCATTGCCTCTTTGCTTGACATCATGAAAAGAAATCAGCCAAGACCTCAGAATTTTTTTTTAGACCTTCACAAGTCTGGTTCATCCTTGGGAGCAATTTCCAAACGCCTGAAGGTACCACGTTCATCTGTACAAACAATAGTATGCAAGTATAAACACCATGGGACCACGCAGCCGTCATACCACTCAGGAAGGAGACGCGTTCTGTCTCCTAGAGATGAACGTACTTTGGTGCGAAAAGTGCAAATCAATCCCAGAACAACGGCAAAGGACCTTGTGAAGATGCTGGAGGAAACAGGTACAAAAGTATCTATATCCACAGTTAAACAAGTCCTATATCGATATAACCTGAAAGGCCACTCAGCAAGGAAGAAGCCACTGCTCCAAAACCGCCATAAAAAGGCCAGACTACGGTTTGCAACTGCACATGGGGACAAAGATCGTACTTTTTGGAGAAATGTCCTCTGGTCTGATGAAACAAAAATAGAACTGTTTGGCCATAATGACCATCGTTATGTTTGGAGGAAAAAGGGGGTTGCTTGCAAGCCGAAGAACGCCATCCCAACCGTGAAGCACGGGGGTGGCAGCATCATGCTGTGGGGGTGCTTTGCTGCAAGAGGGACTAGTGCACTTCACAAAATAGATGGCATCATGAGGAAGGAAAATGATGTGGATATATTGAAGCAACATAATAATAATAATAAAATGCCATTTAGCAGACGCTTTTATCCAAAGCGACTTACAGTCATGTGTGCATACATTTTCACGTATGGGTGGTCCCGGGGATCGAACCCACTACCCTGGCGTTACAAGCGCCATGCTCTACCAATTGAGCTACAGAGGACCACATCTCAAGACATCATTCAGGAAGTTAAAGCTTGGTCGCAAATGGGTCTTCCAAATGGACAATGACCCCAAGCATACTTCCAAAGTTGTGGCAAAATGGCTTAAGGACAACAAAGTCAAGGTATTGGAGTGGCCATCACAAAGCCCTGACCTCAATCCTATAGAAAATGTGTGGGCAGAACTGAAAAAGCGTGTGCGACCAAGGAGGCTTGCAAACCTGACTCAGTTACACCAGCTCTGTCAGGAGGAATGGGGCAAAATTCACCCAACGTATTGTGGGAAGCTTGTAGAAGGCTACCTGAAATGTTTGACCCAAGTTAAACAATTTAAAGGCAATGCTACCAAATACTAATTACGTGTATGTAAACTTCTGACCCACTGGGAATGTGATGAAAGAAATAAAAGCTGAAATAAATCATTCTCTCTACTATTATTCTGACATTTCACATTCTTAAAGTGAAGTGGTGATCCTAACTGACCTAAGACAGGGACTTTTTACTAGGATTAAATTGTGAAATACTGAGTTTAAATGTATTTGCCTAAGGTGTAGGTAAACTTACGACTTCAACTGTACGTCTCGTGTCTGAGCCGTTGAATTGCGACTCTATACTGATGTTTTGCCAGTTTAATTACCACCCGAGCCACTGCCTGTTCACCCCACTATCATCCAGAAGACGAGGTCAGTACAGGTGCATCAAAGCTGGGACCGAGAGAATGAAAAATAGCTTCTATCTCAAGGCCATCAGACTGTTAAATAGCCATCACTAGCACATTAGAGGCTGCTGCTGCCTATTGAAATCACTGGCCACTTTAAGAAATGGAACACTAGTCACTTTAATAATGTTTACATATCTTGCACTACTCATCTCATATGTGTATACTGTATTCTATAATATTCTACTGTATCTTAGTCCATGCCGCTCTGTCATTGCTTGTCCATATATGTATATGTTCTTAAATCCCATTCCTTACTAGTTTTGTGTTTATTGGGTATATGTTGTGAAATTGTTAGATATTACTTGTTAGATATTACTGCACTGTCGGAGCTAGAAGCACAAGCATTTCGCTACACCCGCTATAACATCTGCTAAACACGTGTATGTGACAAATAACATTTGATTTGATTTACAGTTGACCGGGGCATCTCTAGCAGGACAGAAATTTGACAAACTGACTTGTTGGAAAAGTGGCATCCTATGGCAGTGTCACGTTGAAAGTCACTGAGCTCTTCAGTACGGGCCATTCTACTGCCAAATGTTTGTCTATGGAGATTGCATGGCTGTGTGCTCGATTTTTATACACCTGTCAGCAACGGCTGTGGCTGACATAGCCAAATCCACCAATTTGAATGGGTGTCCACATACTTTTGTACATATAGTGTAATATGTAGCTTATTTTTAAAAAAACATTTTTACATTTTTAGTCATTTAGCAGACACTCTTATCCAGAGCGATTTACAGTTAGTGAGTGCATACATTTTCATAAGTCAGCTTATGTGAGTTATGTTTGCAATAAAGATGGTGGCGCAACAATACACCTTTACAATAGGACTATATCTAAAGATACATACAGCCAAATTATATATATATATACAGTATATACCAGTATACATCATTTTAATAGCAGGGCACTGTAAAGTCCATTATCCCTCTGAAGAGTATGAATTAGGCTGTTTGAGAAGGTTTGAATCCTAAGCAACCTGCCTACACATAGTTTGAAGTACAATACCAACATAGCTACTGTAGTAGGTCAAAGCTGTGTGCTGGAAAACCTTGGTAGAGCATGGGTGGAATAGGCATGGTGGCGCTGGAAAACCTTGGTAGAGCATGGGTGGAATAGGCATGGTGGTGCTGGAAAACCTTGGTAGAGCATGGGTGGAATAGGCATGGTGGTGCTGGAAAACCTTGGTAGAGCATGGGTGGAATAGGCATGGTGGTGCTGGAAAACCTTGGTAGAGCATGGGTGGAATAGGCATGGTGGTGCTGGAAAACCTTGGTAGAGCATGGGTGGAATAGGCATGGTGGTGCTCGTGTGAATAGATGTGAGTAGATGGTGTTACAGTACCCAGGGTAGTCAGTCCAACAGTAGATGGTCCTCCATTACCCAGGGTAGTCAGTCCAACAGTAGATGGTCCTACAGTACCCAGGGTAGTCAGTCCAACAGTAGATGGTGCTACAGTACCCAGGGTAGTCAATCCAACAGTAGATGGTCCTACAGTACCCAGGGTAGTCAGTCCAACAGTAGATGGTCCTACAGTACCCAGGGTAGTCAGTCCAACAGTAGATGGTGTTACAGTACCCAGGGTAGTCAGTCCAACAGTAGATGGTCCTCCAGTACCCAGGGTAGTCAGTCCAACAGTAGATGGTCCTACAGTACCCAGGGTAGTCAGTCCAACAGTAGATGGTCCTACAGTACCCAGGGTAGTCAGTCCAACAGTAGATGGTCCTACAGTACCCAGGGTAGTCAGTCCAACAGTAGATGGTCCTACAGTACCCAGTGTAGTCAGTCCAACAGTAGATGGTGTTACAGTACCCAGGGTAGTCAGTCCAACAGTAGATGGTCCTACAGTACCCAGGGTAGTCAGTCCAACAGTAGATGGTGTTACAGTACCCAGGGTAGTCAGTCCAACAGTAGATGGTCCTACAGTACCCAGGGTAGTCAGTCCAACAGTAGATGGTCCTACAGTACCCAGGGTAGTCAGTCCAACAGTAGATGGTGCTACAGTACCCAGGGTAGTCAATCCAACAGTAGATGGTCCTACAGTACCCAGGGTAGTCAGTCCAACAGTAGATGGTCCTACAGTACCCAGGGTAGTCAGTCCAACAGTAGATGGTGTTACAGTACCCAGGGTAGTCAGTCCAACAGTAGATGGTCCTCCAGTACCCAGGGTAGTCAGTCCAACAGTAGATGGTCCTACAGTACCCAGGGTAGTCAGTCCAACAGTAGATGGTCCTACAGTACCCAGGGTAGTCAGTCCAACAGTAGATGGTGTTACAGTACCCAGGGTAGTCAGTCCAACAGTAGATGGTCCTACAGTACCCAGGGTAGTCAGTCCAACAGTAGATGGTGTTACAGTACCCAGGGTAGTCAGTCCAACAGTAGATGGTGTTACAGTACCCAGGGTAGTCAGTCCAACAGTAGATGGTGTTACAGTACCCAGGGTAGTCAGTCCAACAGTAGATGGTCCTCCAGTACCCAGGGTAGTCAGTCCAACAGTAGATGGTGTTACAGTACCCAGGGTAGTCAGTCCAACAGTAGATGGTGTTACAGTACACAGGGTAGTCAGTCCAACAGTAGATGGTCCTACAGTACCCAGGGTAGTCAGTCCAACAGTAGATGGTCCTACAGTACCCAGGGTAGTCAGTCCAACAGTAGATGGTCCTACAGTACCCAGGGTAGTCAGTCCAACAGTAGATGGTCCTACAGTACCCAGGGTAGTCAGTCCAACAGTAGATGGTGTTACAGTACCCAGGGTAGTCAGTCCAACAGTAGATGGTGCTACAGTACCCAGGGTAGTCAGTCCAACAGTAGATGGTCCTCCAGTACCCAAGGTAGTCAGTCCAACAGTAGATGGTCCTACAGTACCCAGGGTAGTCAGTCCAACAGTAGATGGTCCTACAGTACCCAGGGTAGTCAGTCCAAAAGTAGATGGTCCTACAGTACCCAGGGTAGTCAGTCCAACAGTAGATGGTCCTACAGTACCCAGGGTAGTCAGTCCAACAGTAGATGGTGCTACAGTACCCAGGGTAGTCAGTCCAACAGTAGATGGTGTTACAGTACCCAGGGTAGTCAGTCCAACAGTAGATGGTCCTACAGTACCCAGGATAGTCAGTCCAACAGTAGATGGTCCTACAGTACCCAGGGTAGTCAGTCAAACAGTAGATGGTGCTACAGTACCCAGGGTAGTCAGTCCAACAGTAGATGGTCCTACAGTACCCAGTGTAGTCAGTCCAACAGTAGATGGTCCTACAGTACCCAGGGTAGTCAGTCCAACAGTAGATGGTCCTACAGTACCCAGGGTAGTCAGTCCAACAGTAGATGGTGCTACAGTACCCAGGGTAGTCAGTCCAACAGTAGATGGTGTTACAGTACCCAGGGTAGTCAGTCCAACAGTAGATGGTGCTACAGTACCCAGGGTAGTCAGTCCAACAGTAGATGGTCCTACAGTACCCAGGGTAGTCAGTCCAACAGTAGATGGTGCTACAGTACCCAGGGTAGTCAGTCCAACAGTAGATGGTCCTACAGTACCCAGGGTAGTCAGTCCAACAGTAGATGGTCCTACAGTACCCAGGGTAGTCAGTCCAACAGTAGATGGTGTTACAGTACCCAGGGTAGTCAGTCCAACAGTAGATGGTGCTACAGTACCCAGGGTAGTCAGTCCAACAGTAGATGGTTCTACAGTACCCAGGGTAGTCAGTCCAACAGTAGATGGTGTTACAGTACCCAGGGTAGTCAGTCCAACAGTAGATGGTGTTACAGTACCCAGGGTAGTCAGTCCAACAGTAGATGGTGTTACAGTACCCAGGGTAGTCAGTCCAACAGTAGATGGTGTTACAGTACACAGGGTAGTCAGTCCAACAGTAGATGGTGCTACAGTACCCAGGGTAGTCAGTCCAACAGTAGATGGTCCTACAGTACCCAGGGTAGTCAGTCCAACAGTAGATGGTGTTACAGTACCCAGGGTAGTCAGTCCAACAGTAGATGGTCCTCCAATACCCAGGGTAGTCAGTCCAACAGTAGATGGTCCTACAGTACCCAGGGTAGTCAGTCCAACAGTAGATGGTGCTACAGTACCCAGGGTAGTCAATCCAACAGTAGATGGTCCTACAGTACCCAGGGTAGTCAGTCCAACAGTAGATGGTCCTACAGTACCCAGGGTAGTCAGTCCAACAGTAGATGGTGTTACAGTACCCAGGGTAGTCAGTCCAACAGTAGATGGTCCTCCAGTACCCAGGGTAGTCAGTCCAACAGTAGATGGTCCTACAGTACCCAGGGTAGTCAGTCCAACAGTAGATGGTCCTACAGTACCCAGGGTAGTCAGTCCAACAGTAGATGGTCCTACAGTACCCAGGGTAGTCAGTCCAACAGTAGATGGTCCTACAGTACCCAGTGTAGTCAGTCCAACAGTAGATGGTGTTACAGTACCCAGGGTAGTCAGTCCAACAGTAGATGGTCCTACAGTACCCAGGGTAGTCAGTCCAACAGTAGATGGTGTTACAGTACCCAGGGTAGTCAGTCCAACAGTAGATGGTCCTACAGTACCCAGGGTAGTCAGTCCAACAGTAGATGGTCCTACAGTACCCAGGGTAGTCAGTCCAACAGTAGATGGTGCTACAGTACCCAGGGTAGTCAATCCAACAGTAGATGGTCCTACAGTACCCAGGGTAGTCAGTCCAACAGTAGATGGTCCTACAGTACCCAGGGTAGTCAGTCCAACAGTAGATGGTGTTACAGTACCCAGGGTAGTCAGTCCAAAAGTAGATGGTCCTCCAGTACCCAGGGTAGTCAGTCCAACAGTAGATGGTCCTACAGTACCCAGGGTAGTCAGTCCAACAGTAGATGGTCCTACAGTACCCAGGGTAGTCAGTCCAACAGTAGATGGTGTTACAGTACCCAGGGTAGTCAGTCCAACAGTAGATGGTCCTACAGTACCCAGGGTAGTCAGTCCAACAGTAGATGGTGTTACAGTACCCAGGGTAGTCAGTCCAACAGTAGATGGTGTTACAGTACCCAGGGTAGTCAGTCCAACAGTAGATGGTGTTACAGTACCCAGGGTAGTCAGTCCAACAGTAGATGGTCCTCCAGTACCCAGGGTAGTCAGTCCAACAGTAGATGGTGTTACAGTACCCAGGGTAGTCAGTCCAACAGTAGATGGTGTTACAGTACACAGGGTAGTCAGTCCAACAGTAGATGGTCCTACAGTACCCAGGGTAGTCAGTCCAACAGTAGATGGTCCTACAGTACCCAGGGTAGTCAGTCCAACAGTAGATGGTCCTACAGTACCCAGGGTAGTCAGTCCAACAGTAGATGGTGCTACAGTACCCAGGGTAGTCAGTCCAACAGTAGATGGTGTTACAGTACCCAGGGTAGTCAGTCCAACAGTAGATGGTGCTACAGTACCCAGGGTAGTCAGTCCAACAGTAGATGGTCCTACAGTACCCAGGGTAGTCAGTCCAACAGTAGATGGTCCTACAGTACCCAGGGTAGTCAGTCCAACAGTAGATGGTCCTACAGTACCCAGGGTAGTCAGTCCAAAAGTAGATGGTGCTACAGTACCCAGGGTAGTCAGTCCAACAGTAGATGGTCCTACAGTACCCAGGGTAGTCAGTCCAACAGTAGATGGTGCTACAGTACCCAGGGTAGTCAGTCCAACAGTAGATGGTGTTACAGTACCCAGGGTAGTCAGTCCAACAGTAGATGGTCCTACAGTACCCAGGGTAGTCAGTCCAACAGTAGATGGTCCTACAGTACCCAGGGTAGTCAGTCAAACAGTAGATGGTGCTACAGTACCCAGGGTAGTCAGTCCAACAGTAGATGGCCTACAGTACCCAGTGTAGTCAGTCCAACAGTAGATGGTCCTACAGTACCCAGGGTAGTCAGTCCAACAGTAGATGGTCCTACAGTACCCAGGGTAGTCAGTCCAACAGTAGATGGTGCTACAGTACCCAGGGTAGTCAGTCCAACAGTAGATGGTGTTACAGTACCCAGGGTAGTCAGTCCAACAGTAGATGGTGCTACAGTACCCAGGGTAGTCAGTCCAACAGTAGATGGTCCTACAGTACCCAGGGTAGTCAGTCCAACAGTAGATGGTGCTACAGTACCCAGGGTAGTCAGTCCAACAGTAGATGGTCCTACAGTACCCAGGGTAGTCAGTCCAACAGTAGATGGTCCTACAGTACCCAGGGTAGTCAGTCCAACAGTAGATGGTGTTACAGTACCCAGGGTAGTCAGTCCAACAGTAGATGGTGCTACAGTACCCAGGGTAGTCAGTCCAACAGTAGATGGTTCTACAGTACCCAGGGTAGTCAGTCCAACAGTAGATGGTGTTACAGTACCCAGGGTAGTCAGTCCAACAGTAGATGGTGTTACAGTACCCAGGGTAGTCAGTCCAACAGTAGATGGTGTTACAGTACCCAGGGTAGTCAGTCCAACAGTAGATGGTCCTCCAGTACCCAGGGTAGTCAGTCCAACAGTAGATGGTGTTACAGTACCCAGGGTAGTCAGTCCAACAGTAGATGGTGTTACAGTACACAGGGTAGTCAGTCCAACAGTAGATGGTGCTACAGTACCCAGGGTAGTCAGTCCAACAGTAGATGGTCCTACAGTACCCAGGGTAGTCAGTCCAACAGTAGATGGTCCTACAGTACCCAGGGTAGTCAGTCCAACAGTAGATGGTGTTACAGTACCCAGGGTAGTCAGTCCAACAGTAGATGGTGCTACAGTACCCAGGGTAGTCAGTCCAACAGTAGATGGTGCTACAGTACCCAGGGTAGTCAGTCCAACAGTAGATGGTCCTACAGTACCCAGGGTAGTCAGTCCAACAGTAGATGGTCCTACAGTACCCAGGGTAGTCAGTCCAACAGTAGATGGTCCTACAGTACCCAGGGTAGTCAGTCCAACAGTAGATGGTCCTACAGTACCCAGGGTAGTCAGTCCAACAGTAGATGGTGCTACAGTACCCAGGGTAGTCAGTCCAACAGTAGATGGTCCTACAGTACCCAGGGTAGTCAGTCCAACAGTAGATGGTCCTACAGTACCCAGGGTAGTCAGTCCAACAGTAGATGGTGTTACAGTACCCAGGGTAGTCAGTCCAACAGTAGATGGTCCTACAGTACCCAGGGTAGTCAGTCCAACAGTAGATGGTGCTACAGTACCCAGGGTAGTCAGTCCAACAGTAGATGGTGCTACAGTACCCAGGGTAGTCAGTCCAACAGTAGATGGTCCTACAGTACCCAGGGTAGTCAGTCCAACAGTAGATGGTGCTACAGTACCCAGGGTAGTCAGTCCAACAGTAGATGGTCCTCCAGTACCCAGGGTAGTCAGTCCAACAGTAGATGGTCCTACAGTACCCAGGGTAGTCAGTCCAACAGTAGATGGTCCTACAGTACCCAGGGTAGTCAGTCCAACAGTAGATGGTCCTACAGTACCCAGGGTAGTCAGTCCAACAGTAGATGGTCCTACAGTACCCAGGGTAGTCAGTCCAACAGTAGATGGTCCTACAGTACCCAGGGTAGTCAGTCCAACAGTAGATGGTGTTACAGTACCCAGGGTAGTCAGTCCAACAGTAGATGGTCCTACAGTACCCAGGGTAGTCAGTCCAACAGTAGATGGTGTTACAGTACCCAGGGTAGTCAGTCCAACAGTAGATGGTCCTACAGTACCCAGGGTAGTCAGTCCAACAGTAGATGGTCCTACAGTACCCAGGGTAGTCAGTCCAACAGTAGATGGTGCTACAGTACCCAGGGTAGTCAGTCCAACAGTAGATGGTCCTACAGTACCCAGGGTAGTCAGTCCAACAGTAGATGGTCCTACAGTACCCAGGGTAGTCAGTCCAACAGTAGATGGTGTTACAGTACCCAGGGTAGTCAGTCCAACAGTAGATGGTCCTACAGTACCCAGGGTAGTCAGTCCAACAGTAGATGGTCCTACAGTACCCAGGGTAGTCAGTCCAACAGTAGATGGTCCTACAGTACCCAGGGTAGTCAGTCCAACAGTAGATGGTGCTACAGTACCCAGGGTAGTCAGTCCAACAGTAGATGGTGTTACAGTACCCAGGGTAGTCAGTCCAACAGTAGATGGTGCTACAGTACCCAGGGTAGTCAGTCCAACAGTAGATGGTCCTACAGTACCCAGGGTAGTCAGTCCAACAGTAGATGGTGCTACAGTACCCAGGGTAGTCAGTCCAACAGTAGATGGTCCTACAGTACCCAGGGTAGTCAGTCCAACAGTAGATGGTCCTACAGTACCCAGGGTAGTCAGTCCAACAGTAGATGGTGTTACAGTACCCAGGGTAGTCAGTCCAACAGTAGATGGTGCTACAGTACCCAGGGTAGTCAGTCCAACAGTAGATGGTTCTACAGTACCCAGGGTAGTCAGTCCAACAGTAGATGGTGTTACAGTACCCAGGGTAGTCAGTCCAACAGTAGATGGTGTTACAGTACCCAGGGTAGTCAGTCCAACAGTAGATGGTGTTACAGTACCCAGTGTAGTCAGTCCAACAGTAGATGGTCCTCCAGTACCCAGGGTAGTCAGTCCAACAGTAGATGGTGTTACAGTACCCAGGGTAGTCAGTCCAACAGTAGATGGTGTTACAGTACACAGGGTAGTCAGTCCAACAGTAGATGGTGCTACAGTACCCAGGGTAGTCAGTCCAACAGTAGATGGTCCTACAGTACCCAGGGTAGTCAGTCCAACAGTAGATGGTCCTACAGTACCCAGGGTAGTCAGTCCAACAGTAGATGGTGTTACAGTACCCAGGGTAGTCAGTCCAACAGTAGATGGTGCTACAGTACCCAGGGTAGTCAGTCCAACAGTAGATGGTGCTACAGTACCCAGGGTAGTCAGTCCAACAGTACATGGTCCTACAGTACCCAGGGTAGTCAGTCCAACAGTAGATGGTCCTACAGTACCCAGGGTAGTCAGTCCAACAGTAGATGGTCCTACAGTACCCAGGGTAGTCAGTCCAACAGTAGATGGTCCTACAGTACCCAGGGTAGTCAGTCCAACAGTAGATGGTGTTACAGTACCCATGGTAGTCAGTCCAACAGTAGATGGTGCTACAGTACCCAGGGTAGTCAGTCAAACAGTAGATGGTGCTACAGTACCCAGGGTAGTCAGTCCAACAGTAGATGGTCCTACAGTACCCAGTGTAGTCAGTCCAACAGTAGATGGTCCTACAGTACCCAGGGTAGTCAGTCCAACAGTAGATGGTCCTACAGTACCCAGGGTAGTCAGTCCAACAGTAGATGGTGCTACAGTACCCAGGGTAGTCAGTCCAACAGTAGATGGTGTTACAGTACCCAGGGTAGTCAGTCCAACAGTAGATGGTGCTACAGTACCCAGGGTAGTCAGTCCAACAGTAGATGGTCCTACAGTACCCAGGGTAGTCAGTCCAACAGTAGATGGTGCTACAGTACCCAGGGTAGTCAGTCCAACAGTAGATGGTCCTACAGTACCCAGGGTAGTCAGTCCAACAGTAGATGGTCCTACAGTACCCAGGGTAGTCAGTCCAACAGTAGATGGTGTTACAGTACCCAGGGTAGTCAGTCCAACAGTAGATGGTGCTACAGTACCCAGGGTAGTCAGTCCAACAGTAGATGGTTCTACAGTACCCAGGGTAGTCAGTCCAACAGTAGATGGTGTTACAGTACCCAGGGTAGTCAGTCCAACAGTAGATGGTGTTACAGTACCCAGGGTAGTCAGTCCAACAGTAGATGGTGTTACAGTACCCAGGGTAGTCAGTCCAACAGTAGATGGTCCTCCAGTACCCAGGGTAGTCAGTCCAACAGTAGATGGTCCTACAGTACCCAGGGTAGTCAGTCCAACAGTAGATGGTGTTACAGTACCCATGGTAGTCAGTCCAACAGTAGATGGTGCTACAGTACCCAGGGTAGTCAGTCCAACAGTAGATGGTGTTACAGTACCCAGGGTAGTCAGTCCAACAGTAGATGGTCCTACAGTACCCAGGGTAGTCAGTCCAACAGTAGATGGTCCTACAGTACCCAGGGTAGTCAGTCCAACAGTAGATGGTGTTACAGTACCCAGGGTAGTCAGTCCAACAGTAGATGGTGCTACAGTACCCAGGGTAGTCAGTCCAACAGTAGATGGTCCTACAGTACCCAGGGTAGTCAGTCCAACAGTAGATGGTCCTACAGTACCCAGGGTAGTCAGTCCAACAGTAGATGGTCCTACAGTACCCAGGGTAGTCAGTCCAACAGTAGATGGTGTTACAGTACCCAGGGTAGTCAGTCCAACAGTAGATGGTGCTACAGTACCCAGGGTAGTCAGTCCAACAGTAGATGGTCCTCCAGTACCCAGGGTAGTCAGTCCAACAGTAGATGGTCCTACAGTACCCAGGGTAGTCAGTCCAACAGTAGATGGTCCTCCAGTACCCAGGGTAGTCAGTCCAACAGTAGATGGTGTTACAGTACCCAGGGTAGTCAGTCCAACAGTAGATGGTGTTACAGTACCCAGGGTAGTCAGTCCAACAGTAGATGGTCCTACAGTACCCAGGGTAGTCAGTCCAACAGTAGATGGTGTTACAGTACCCAGGGTAGTCAGTCCAACAGTAGATGGTCCTACAGTACCCAGGGTAGTCAGTCCAACAGTAGATGGTCCTCCAGTACCCAGGGTAGTCAGTCCAACAGTAGATGGTCCTACAGTACCCAGGGTAGTCAGTCCAACAGTAGATGGTCCTACAGTACCCAGGGTAGTCAGTCCAACAGTAGATGGTCCTACAGTACCCAGGGTAGTCAGTCCAACAGTAGATGGTCCTACAGTACCCAGGGTAGTCAGTCCAACAGTAGATGGTGCTACAGTACCCAGGGTAGTCAGTCCAACAGTAGATGGTGCTACAGTACCCAGGGTAGTCAGTCCAACAGTAGATGGTCCTCCAGTACCCAGGGTAGTCAGTCCAACAGTAGATGGTGTTACAGTATCCAGGGTAGTCAGTCCAACAGTAGATGGCCCTACAGTACCCAGGGTAGTCAGTCCAACAGTAGATGGTGATACAGTACCCAGGGTAGTCAGTCCAACAGTAGATGGTCCTACAGTACCCAGGGTAGTCAGTCCAACAGTAGATGGCCCTACAGTACCCAGGGTCGTCAGTCCAACAGTAGATGGTGATACAGTACCCAGGGTAGTCAGTCTAACAGTAGATGGTGCTACAGTACCCAGGGTAGTCAGTCCAACAGTAGATGGTGTTACAGTACCCAGGGTAGTCAGTCCAACAGTAGATGGTCCTCCAGTACCCAGGGTAGTCAGTCCAACAGTAGATGGTCCTCCAGTATCCAGGGTAGTCAGTCCAACAGTAGATGGTCCTACAGTACCCAGGGTAGTCAGTCCAACAGTAGATGGTGTTACAGTACCCAGGGTAGTCAGTCCAACAGTAGATGGTCCTACAGTACCCAGGGTAGTCAGTCCAACAGTAGATGGTCCTACAGTACCCAGGGTAGTCAGTCCAACAGTAGATGGTGCTACAGTACCCAGGGTAGTCAGTCCAACAGTAGATGGTCCTACAGTACCCAGGGTAGTCAGTCCAACAGTAGATGGTGCTACAGTACCCAGGGTAGTCAGTCCAACAGTAGATGGTCCTACAGTACCCAGGGTAGTCAGTCCAACAGTAGATGGTGCTACAGTACCCAGGGTAGTCAGTCCAACAGTAGATGGTGCTACAGGACCCAGGGTAGTCAGTCCAAAGCTACTCCATGTTGTTAAGAATTCAAGCCAATCACAGCGCAGCATTATTTATAGCTTTAAACCAACCAGAGGGCATCATTATTCGATTAGGCGAAAATTACAGGATCTGTTGCGGCTTGGTTGATGAATGTGACTGCTCAATTCAACTGAACTTAAGCAGAATCTTCAGGACACCAATCTTTCCATCACCTCTGCTTACTCTTTAACCTCTCTTCCCTCCCCGTGTAGAAAATCCTGACGATGATCCCTTCGGAGGAAGAGAAGCAGAAGATCCAGGAGGCTCAGCTGGCCAACCCTGACGTCCCCCTGGGCTCGGCAGAACAGTTCCTCCTCACCCTGTCCTCCATCAGCGAACTGTCAGCTAGACTACAGCTCTGGGCCTTCAAGATGGACTATGAGGCTACAGAGAGGGTATGTGCGGGGTGTGTGGAGAGAGTGTGTGTGTGTTTGTGTGTGTGTGTGTGTGTGTGGGGGTTTGGGGGTTTAGTTTCTTTCTCTCAAATTTTGTGCAAAATTTGTTTCCATCCCTGTTAGTGAGCATTCATCCTTTGCTACGATAATCCATCCACCTGACAGGTGTGGCATATCAAGAAGCTGATTAAACTGCATGATCATTTTTTTTGCACAGTTGCACCATAATGACAATAAAAGACTCTAAACTCTAAAATGTGCAGTTTTGTCACACAACACAATGCTACCGATGTCTCAAGTTTTGAGGCAGTGTGCAATTGGCTTTGCTGACTGCAGGAATGTCCACCAGAGCTTTTGCCAGATAATTTAATGTTCATTTCTCTACCATAAGCCGCCTCCAACGTCTTTTTTTGAGAGTTTTGGCAGTACTTCCAACCGGCCTCAGAACCGCAGACCACGTTTAACCACGCCAGCCCATGAGCTCCACATCCGGCTTCTTCACCTGCGGGATCGTCTGAGACCAGCCACCCGGACAGCTGATGAAACAGGGTTTTGCACAACTGAAGAATTTATTCACAAACTGTCAGAAACCGTCTCAGGGAAGCTCATCTGCCTTGCACTGGATGATGTGTCTTTCATGTTGTTCTGTAACGTGTACAGGATGCTGCGTCTTTCATGTTGTTCTGTAAAGTTTACAGCCTTCCACAGGACGCTGCGTCTTTCATGTTGTTCTGTAAAGTTTACAGCCTTCTACAGGACGCTGCGTCTTTCGTGTTGTTCTGTAAAGTTTACAGCCTTCCACAGGACGCTGCGTCTTTCATGTTGTTCTGTAACGTTTGCAGCCTTCTACAGGACGCTGCGTCTTTCGTGTTGTTCTGTAAAGTTTACAGGACGCTGTGCCTTTCATGTTGTTCTGTAAAGTGTACAGGACGCTGCGTCTTTCATGTTGTTCTGTAAAGTTTACAGCCTTCCACAGGACGCTGCGTCTTTCATGTTGTTCTGTAAAGTTTACAGCCTTCCACAGGACGCTGCGTCTTTCATGTTGTTCTGTAAAGTTTACAGCCTTCCACAGGACGCTGCGTCTTTCATGTTGTTCTGTAAAATTTACAGCCTTCCACAGGACGCTGCGTCTTTCATGTTGTTCTGTAAAATTTACAGCCTTCCACAGGACGCTGCGTCTTTCATGTTGTTCTGTAAAGTTTACAGCCTTCCACAGGACGCTGCGTCTTTCATGTTGTTCTGTAAAGTTTACAGCCTTCTACAGGACGCTGCGTCTTTCGTGTTGTTCTGTAAAGTTTACAGGACGCTGCGTCTTTCGTGTTGTTCTGTAAAGTTTACAGCCTTCCACAGGACATTGCGTCTTTCATGTTGTCTGGAGAGGCAGAATTCCTGACCGCAGGTTTCGGCATGGCAACGTTCACGAGCGGAGCGTCAGTCAGATTGGGATGTTTTAGTGGAGGGGAACATATCGTGCAGAGACCACACACACACACACACACACATACACACACACTTGGAGGAGAACATAACATACTGTGCAGGAACAAAGGGCCAGGTAATCAGAAGCATGTTTGAGCAGCCTGAGCGGACCGGGACACAAACCTTTAACCACCTTAATG